>NW_027328407.1:251500-351500 GCF_034638445.1 Ciconia boyciana
GTTGAAGAGAACTGGACTCACTGTTGACCCCTGGGGTACACCGCTGTTTACTGGGCTCCGGCTGAACTTCATGCCACAGTCACAACCCCTTGATCCCAGCAGTTCAGCCAGTCTTCAGTCCACCTCACTGTGTACTTCTCTAGTCTATACTTCATCATCTGGTCCAGCAGGATGATGGCATCCGCAACTGAGGAGACTGGAGAAACCTGATGTATTAATTCTGTATGTTACGGAAGGGGGTGGTGAACCTCTCAGTAACTTTAAAGCAGTGGGCTAGCTTAACCAACGTGCCTTGTCCTAAATCTGTGGCCCAGGTACAACTATTTGTTCATGGACCCAGGTAGTGCCAACCTCTGCTGGAAAAAATGGAGGCCCAGTTACCCCAAATCCTATAGGTGAGTGTGTTACATGGACTGGCCACATTCATGGTACTGATCTGAGAATGACAGGAACCCAGAACTGGACTCAGATTGGCCTTCAGTGCCTCGGTGTTGCTGAACCATAATCACAGCCCTCTCCCTTGTCCTTTGTGGCACAAGGACGGGATCGAGCAGCGGCTCAGAGACCCTAATCCACAGGCAAGAACAAGGTTCACTCGAGTGGTGTGACCAGTGAGGTGGTGACAGTCTTCTGCCACAAGGCCAATAAACCCTACGGCAAACCCTGACACTAACCCTCACCCTAACCTAATTCCAGCCCTAACCCTAATCCCAACCTAACCCTAATTGGTCTAGAAATACCAACACCTGTGTACCTACAACCTTAACATCGTATCAGGCTGAGATTCCCATGTAATGTCATGAAATAAACCAACACACCAAGAAATTTGGGTACAGAGGCAGCCAAAGTGGGGTGGCCAAACAAGCATCTTAGTATCACCTTGTCAGGTTTTTAGTTTTGATTCTCTAGTGAGAGCAGAGTGTGAGGCAATTCCCTAGGACAATTCACTCTATTCACACTGTGCTTCTATGATGAATGCATCGAGTAATGCGCATCTGCTTTTTTTGGAAGCATGCATATGAATTATCAGGGCTCCTCCTGTGTTTCCAGGCACTGAAAGACTACAAAAAAATGTTGAAGAAAACAGAGAAGGATATCTCTGTAATTTCCTAAGGGAAAGGGAAAGGGAAACAAAGGCACTGGGTACATCGGGCATCAGCTTCCTGTGGTATTGGGGAACTTGCGATGTGTTCCTTCATTTGAGTCTGATCTCTGGACTCCGTTGCAAGAGGCAGAGGCAAAAATCACCTTTCAGGAAGAAGCAGTGAAATATATCCCTTCTCATTTGTGTGTGTTTGTCTGCTTTTTGTGGCTTCTGTCTGCATGTGAAAATCACAGAAGCCAGCCTTAGTACATGACAATGTGTCTGAGCTTTTTAGACTTTACCTTCATGAAAAGATAATTTGAGTCCTAGAACATTGACATAGGAGACATGAAACATTAGGCATCCCACTCCCAAAGCACTTTTCTGGTCTTCTTTTGCCTGCTAGTTTCTGCGAGATTGGGAAATGACACCTCTAAAGCCTAGCAGCAGAGTGTAAAAGGGAAAGATGTGACAGTAATCCAAAGGGAGTTATTCTTCTCTGGGGCATGTGGGCATGATGGAAGGCAGCACTTGGGGTAGGTCTCACTATCCCTGGCTTTGCCAGTATTCGTCCCATTATGTGTGTGACTGGTATGTGCATTGAGTCTTCAGAACTTCAGGAGCCAGTGATCCCAGAATCCCATCTCCTTGGTGACCCAGTGGATGTCAGCCATCACCGACTTTCTCAAGCCACTCTCCTGAGCTCAGTGTAAGCCTTCCTTAGCTACCGTCACGGGGTTCAGTCATGATTCAGCCTCTCGGGGCTGTTTTCTCCTCTGTCAAGGATGTTGTCCTCCTACTTCAAACCCCAACATGAGCACCTGCTTAGTGGGTCTCAAGAGAGCTAAATGTGAGAATGAGCTCCAGCACGGGGCTAGCATGATGAAGCAGGCAAGTTCAAAGATCAAAGAAGACAGAACGACTCTTATTACTAATTAAAATGTTGACTAGGATTCAGTTTGAACACCTGCAATGTGTAGATGTAAGGGAGTATTTTCTGCTTCCTTTGTAGCCACTGAAGGACGCCTTTATCTAAAAGGCAGATTTCTTAGGCTCATCCCTCCTTAGGACTTTTCTGAAAGAAATGGACACTTCCATTGGAGAAAACCATGTCCTTGGCGATAGTCTCCCCTGGACGGGGTTCTTTGTGCTGTTGGCTATAAAGCTGTGGAAGCAGAATAGAACTATCTGGCTGAAGTGTTGGATAGCTCAACCATTAGGACTAAAAGATTATATCATGCGCAGATGGCTATTTTTCATTTGCAGAAAGAAAAAGTCTGTTTGTGCTTTCTGCACTTGGGTTCACACTCAGAGCCTGGAGAGACAGCTCACGTTTGAGAAGTATGAACGGGAAGGTAGACAAGGACTGTGTCATGTCACTTGGCTGCTTACCTCTATATTTATACAGATTAATTTGGCGCCATTTTTAAAAAACTGGATGACTGAGTCTGACCAGGGTAGCCTTGCACCACTTTATAGCCAACAGCACAGAAAACCCCTTGCAGAGGAGATCATTTCCATGGAGATGGTTTTCTCCAATGGATGTGTCCACTTGATCAGCTAGTGCAGCCTGGAGAATAAATGGCTTTGGGGTCCAATTGGATGGTGCTTTTTTTTAATCATTTTTACTTTTGTTTTTTTTCCAATTCCAGGTCATGACTTTGATTTCAGGGTAAGATGAATATTTTTGTTGGTGTTGTATAGAATGACCAAAAAAGACAGGGGAGGGTGACCTGGTAGACGTGGACCTATGTCATGTGAGGGCTCTGTGAGGTGTCCACACGTGAGCTGGCCTCCCTCACTCCTCGCACACACAGGGATGATCAGAGGCTGGAGTCCTTCCCTTGCACACGCACGGGCAGTGCATTGCAGCAGTTTTAGTGTCTGTCTGGCTTCCTGCTGCCATTCCCAGAGGGTGGGAGGCACCGCAGCCCTGTGGTGCATCACCCTGCTCTGCACTCGTCTCAAGGAACCCACCGCATGAGGAACGGACACGGGGACCTAGATGCAAGGCAGCACATCGCAGTGGTGGTTGTCCAGGGGACGTTAATGGCAAGCTGCAGGTCTGTGACAGTGTCCCTCCTGCTGTCATGATCAGGAGATCCCCACCACCAGCAGCCCACTTCCTCCCTGGTCCAGTCCTGCTCCCCAGGACAGCATTAGGGTCCTGGCCCTGGGGCTCCTCTTGTAGCTCCTGCTGCCCCAGAAGCACAGCAGCCTGCCCCAGCTGGACACACAGTGAGGGGATGCTCTCTTCATTTCTCCCCTCCACGGCCATGGTGCCCTGCTCTTCTCCCTGGACATCCCTTCTCCCCAGAGAGCCTTTCCCCAGGTGAGTGTGTCCATGCTGGCCTGGCTGGCCGTTCCTGCACCCCTGACCATACTCCCCACAGGGCTCTGAGCTGGCGGTGCTGCTCTGCAGAGCGAGGGGGCTGTGGTGCCCTGGGGCCATGGGGTGACCCTGCAGTGGCCATGCTGGGAAGGGTGAGAAGCAGACCCAGCCAGACAGGGATCACTGCTGCTGAGCCCCTTTCCATCTCCCACTTCCCAGCTGCCCTATGACCAAGGAAGTTGCTTATAGGATCATGAGATGTTTCCATATGACATCTCCTCAGCCACCTCCAGTGTCTCCTAAAGAGCCTGTACATCACAGTACCCAAAGCTGTGCTACCTGTCCCACCACGTCACTGCAGTGGTTCCCTCAGAAGCTCTCTCAAGGAATAAGGGGCTCCCGATCCTCCTGGCTGTGTCCCAGGCTGAGGGCATTGGTGCACATTTGGGTTGCAGCAGCTCAGCAAAGACTTCTCATGGAGAAAACTGGAACCAAGCACCCAGCACCCCACGTAATCAAAGGAAGGGAAGAAGCCACATGCTGGGAAGGATGGCAGGTGGCAATGTAAGGATGAAATGAGATGCTCGTGAAGACAACAAACCCTGCAGTCCCCAAGGCCAGAGGAAAACAGGCCTGGGCCATGCCAGCCTTGCAAGAGAGGAGTTTGCTGCCTGAGGTGACCCTGCAGCACCTTGTGCCCATCTCCATGAACACAAGGTACCCCTGAGAAAGTCCCTGGGTGAGGTAAGGCTGCAATCCAGCCAGACTGTGGACATCAGTGGTGTGGGGTTTTCTTCATATGATCACGGGTAGAGGTGGGTAGAGGACAGGGGAGAAGAGAACCGTCAGGGGTTGAGAGTACAGGGACATGAGTGGAGACCCTGGTGTGATGTGCCTCCCAAACTTGCAGCAGGCCTGGCTGTAGACGAGATGGACCTTGCCTCCTTGCCGGGGTGTTGGCATTCCTGTGCTGGCAAAAAGTCACCCGACCCCTTAGGGAGGCCCTGGTGTGTCTGCCCAGCCCCCACTCCAGTGGGACATGGCTTTCTTGCAGGTCCTGTGCCATATTGGCCAGCCACATGCAGTTGCGCTGGGCCCCCCAGGCACCAGGCATGGCACTAGAGGCCTTTCTTATGCCATTAGAAAGAGCCTTGAAATAATATCGGTGCCTGCAATGCAGGGATGTGCCCGTGCCTGAGTTTTGTAGTAAGCTGAGCTCTAGTGAGTGCGGTGGAGGGAGCCCAGAGAGAGCCCTGACCCTCCTTCTGGTGCACTCCTCCTTTTGGTCAGCTGGAAGGCCAGCAGCTGCCATGGACATGTGAGTCTAAGAGACGTTCAGATGCCCTGAACATTGGGTGTAACCTGAGGTGACCAAGGGACCCTCCCTGCCAGCCCCCCAGCTCATGCTCAGGCAGGTGTGGGTGTCCCATGTATGCTCCATCAGCGATTGCAGACACAGCCACAAGTCCTGGACCAGCCCTGGCACCTCAAATGCCACCAGGTGTTTGTGTGTGAGCAGCTGACTGCCACCCTCCATCCCCATGGATCACAGAGGAAGCTCAGGGCAGGGGCTGCTCTGCAGGCACCTCTTTTGTGCACGCTGAGCTGAAGCAAGAGGAATCTCAGCTCCTGTGGGGTGCATGGGGAAGAGCTGAACCCCACTGCAGTCTCTGGGCTACTCACCAGAGAGGAAATACCTGATGGACTCAGCTGAATCCCTGCCCTACATGGTGGGGCAATGATCCCTGCCTGTCACTGCCATGGTGTCCTGCCTGGCAAGGGCACAGGGATAGCGGTTAAGGGAGACAAATATTTAAACCCTTTGTAGACCACCACGGTGTGTTTAGGGCAAATCCCACTTCTAAAATCCGTCTCTCCAATGTTCAGAGAGGGACAGTCAATGATTGCTTCAGTTAGCGTCTGCCTACGCTCCCCAGGAGAGACCCTGCTGCCCTTCAGGGGACGTCAGCCCTTGGAACCCCAGGGACACCTGGAGAGAGCCCAGAGGGGGCAGAGAAAGTGCTGCCTTGGGCTGGTCCTCTGCTGCTGAGCTGGGCTGGGCTCCTGGGATGGAGGGAGCTCATGGCAAGCGGGCAGCGCTGCAGAGAGACAGCTCTGCCCAGGAGCAGCTCCTCTGCAAAGGGCAGCAGGGCTGAGGGCACTGCCTGCAGGCAGAGAGGGGAGAGCAGTGAGGCAGAGAGAGGTTAAAGGCAGCCTGGGCTTGGAGGATGCTGAGAGCTCACTGTTGGAGAAATCTTCACAGCCCTTGACACCGTAAGTCTGTGGCTGCAGGGCAATGCAGCTGCAGTTGCTGGAGGGATCTCCTAAAGCTGGCACATCTCACAGCCTGTGGGATCTGTAAGTACAATTCTCACAGTTTCTCTAGTGCAGAGGATAAGGACGTCTTGTGGAGCAGGGCTTCCTTGCTGCACCATCAGAGGGACAGGGCATGATGTGTCTCTGGGTGCAGTGCAATGCAGAGGCTTCCTGGGGCAGGCTCCTAAAGCAGGCATAGCCCATGTCTAATAAGATCTGCCAGGAAGGCTCTCGAGGCTCCTTCGGTGTTGAGGAGGACATGCTTCAGAGCAGGGCTTCCGTGCTGCACCGTCAGAGGAACAGGGCATGACCACTGCCTTCTCCCAGGAACAACCACAGGGCTGTGAAGCCGGGTGTGCAGGCAGGGGTGCCCAGGGCTGTCCTTCCCAGCAGGGTCCCTGTGCCCCTGGGTGCTGTGTGCCACGGCAGGGAGTCTGCTGCCTGCCAGGGTCAGCACTCAGCCTGCCCGGGGAGCTCCCCATGGCACTGCAGGGAGAGGCTGTGGGTGGAAGGAGCGACCCCCGTCAGGGCAGGGTCCTTCTGCTGTCCAAAGGGTGCTGCATGGGTCAGGGCTGCTCACAGCTCCACATCAACCCCAGGACATTTCCCAGGGGACTTTTCAAGAAGCGTATCAAGGCAGGGGCTACCTTGTGTAAAGGCGTTTCCAGTTTCCTGCTGTGCTTGTGGTGGTGAGGAATGGTGATGGGTCTTTCAGTTTTGGACAAATGACCGAGACTCCTACAGCGTTACAGTGTGTTATCATTAGGTTCTCCAGGGACCTGATAAAGTCCCTTCACCATTCCTTTGCCTACAGAAAGCACCAATGTCACCTCTATGGTCCCTTCAGGATTCATCTGATGTGCTCCTTAGGACTTGCCAACACACAGATGGCCCTGGCCAGTGCCCTGCTGCCAGGAGGAGTCTGCAACGCAGAGCTGAGGCACCCAGTGTGTGGGATGGGCTCTGTGAGCACTGGCAGGGAGGAGACATGGGGACAGAGAAAGGGCTCCTAGCAGGGACAGCTCCAGGCAGCAGAGACAAGGGCAGGGACTGAGAGGAAAGTGCTGACAGCAAAGGCTGAGGGGGATCTGGGCACCTCCCTGTCAGCCCTTCAGTGAGCATGCCTTTTCCCCAGTCAAGGCCCCCTGGGCTCTTCTCCCACCCAGCAGAGCCTCTGCCCTCAAGGTCAGGGGTTCCAGGGCAGGAGTTGCCTCCTCTGCAGCAGAGGAGACTCTCCCGAGAGCCTGTCTGTCCGTCCTGGCCCTGCTTCCCTTGGCAGAAGCATTGGGGCATTTCTCCTTGTTTCCCCACCCCTCCCTGGTGCTGCTGCTCTTGTTTTCAGGCTCTCTGGGAAAGGGGCTTTCAGCTGCAGCTCAGCAGCTGATCCTGCACGTCCTGCCATGCTCATGTTTCCGTGGGTGCAAGGTGGCTCTGTGGGGCACTGGGCAAAGCAGTCCATGGCATGGGGATAAGGCTGACTGCCCGTTAAGGACACCCCATTTTTAGGGCATCCAGAAGAGCACAGATCTTCCCTGGGGAGGGGAGGGTGGAGATCATCTGCCCTTTCAGGCTGGATTCACCTGTTCCCAGCAGAATCCAATTTCCTTTCAGGGGAACATCTGAGTGTGATCACCATGCAGACCAAAGAGGTGTGAGCCAAGGACAGCTGGGAGCAAGACTGATGGACAGACCAGCTCTCCTCCATCTGCACTAAGGGTCTGTCCTTTGGCCTCTCAGGACTCCCAGTATAGCACTTGTAGTGTAGCAGAAATGCCAAGGATTTCTGCCTTCAGAAGACACTCCCCAGATGTGAGAGGGGCAACAGGGGGAAAATAAACAAAACAAACCCCCAACGCTTGGTTCTGCAATTGGGTGAATTGGGAAGGATAATGCTGAAAAGCTCTTTGAAATAATGAGTAAATTGCCCCTGAGATCACTCCTGGTTCCAGTTTAGCTGTGGCTGCACAGCAGGACTGATTCCTCCACAGAAGAGTCCCCTGCTCCCCACTACACCCCAACCCAGCACACACCAGAGCTCAAGTCAGGGAGCTGCACGAAGGCCTTCCTGGAAAGACAGAGGACACGTGGCCTGTTTCTCTGAGACATGGAATAGGTTTTATTCAGAGAAGTCTCTCCTCACTTTGCCTTTTCTTCCTTGAACAGGCCCCTTGCACAGAGGCAGCAGATGTCCAACAGCAGCTCCACCACCCAGTTCCTCCTCCTGGCATTTGCAGACACACGGGAGCTACAGCTCTTGCACTTCTGGCTCTTCCTGGGCATCTACCTGGCAGCCCTCCTGGGCAACGGCCTCATCATCACTGCTGTAGCCTGCAACCACCGCCTCCACACCCCCATGTACTTCTTCCTCCTCAATCTCTCTCTCCTCGACCTGGGCTCCATTTCCACTACTGTCCCTAAATCCATGGCCAATTCCCTGTGGGACACCAGGGCCATCTCCTACGCAGGATGTGCTGCCAAGGTCTTTCTCTTTCCCTTCTTGATGTCAGCAGAGTTTTATCTGCTCACCATCATTGCCTATGACCGCTACGTTGCCATCTGTAAACCCCTGCACTACAGGACCCTCCTGGGCAGCAGAGCTTGTCTCAAAATGGCAGCAGCTGCCTGGGGCAGTGGGTTTCTCAATGCTGTGCTGCACACGGCCAATGCATTTTCACTACCACTCTGCCACGGCAATGGGCTGGACCAGTTCTTCTGTGAAATCCCCCAGATCCTCAAGCTCTCCTGCTCACACTCCTACAACAGGGAAGTTGGGCTTCTTGTGGTTAGTGCCTGTTTAGTGTTGGGATGTTTTGTTTTCATTGTGCTGTCCTATGTGCAGATCTTCAGGGCCGTGCTGAGGATCCCCTCTGAGCAGAGACGGCACAAAGCCTTTTCCACGTGTCTCCCTCACCTGGCCGTGGTCTCCCTCTTTATCACCACTGCCATGTTTGCCTGCCTGAAGCCCCCCTCCATCTCCTCCCCATCCCTGGATCTGGTGGTGGCAGTTCTGTACTCAGTGGTGCCTCCAGCAGTGAACCCCCTTATCTACAGCATGAGGAACCAGGAGCTGAAGGAGTCCATTAGGAAAGTGATTTCATGGATGTTTTTCAATATTGATAAACTTCCCATCACTCTACACAAATGACATCCTGTGTATCCCAGTGCAGGGCTGTACTTTGTTTATGGTTTTATCCTTCTTTTTTTTCTTAGCAGTACCTGTATTGATATTTATGGTTATTAAGTCCCTACATAATCATTCGTGTTCAGCTCACTCTCCTGAGAAATGAACCCGTCTCTCTCTCCCTTTCAACTGAAGGCTGGATAAATGTTTTTCTAACACTGTTTCAGAGCTGACTCTCTCATAGCATCTCTGAAATAAAATGACATCTCCCCCATGCAGTTCCTCAAGATGTGGATGTTCTTCCACACCTGATGCCAACAACAGGCCCAGGAATTTCACTGCAAAAGGGCCTGAGTAAAAAGCTCATTGTCACGTGGGTAGCTGTTAGAGAACAAGGGTTGGATTTAGGACACGTGTTGTTGTCTGTTGACAGTGGAGATGGTGAATGGTCACTGAGATGCTGTCATACTGCGCTGTCCCAGTGCGTGACAGGGCAGAGGACATCCTCCAGGAGAGGAATCTGGAGCTGCCTGGAGAGCCCGCGACATATGTATGGACCGCGGGTGCCTGGGGTGGTCACTGCCTGGAGCCTCTCTCACAAAGTGAGAGATTGCCCAAGGTGGAGTCATCCAAAGGGAAAGCACTAAATCCAGGTGTCTGCAAGGAAACAAAGATGGACACGGCCAACCCTACACAGACCAGCTCCAACAGGCAACAGCACCTTTACAGCCACCACACCACCAGCAGCACTTGCACAGCCATGAGCAGCACAGCTGGCCCCATCCCGGTCCCCCTCTCAGGCTGGTCTGGTGTGAAGGTTGCACGAGTGCTTCGTACATTCCCGGCAGAACTTACCTGCAGGCTTACACACCCCCACGGTCCCTCCAGTGTGGGCCTGAGCTTTGGGTCTGCCCAGACCCAGAGATACTACCCGCTTGGCAGTTCCAGCCCTGGGTCTCTCCAGATCCTGGTGTCCTCATCCTCCTTGCTAGCCCCACTTAGAACTGACCAGCACAGCACGTACATACATTCACGCGCTAACACACACACACCAGTGAGCCCACTCACACAGCAAACAGCCAGGAGCAGAGTTCAATAAATGGTGTAGTTTAACCCTGGTAGGCAGGTCAGCACCACACAGCTGCTCACTCACTGCCCCACAGCACAGTGGGGGAGAGGATCGGAAGGGTAAATGTGAGACAACTCGTGGGTGGAGATAAAGGCAGTTTAACAGGTAAAGCAAAAGCTGTGGGTGCAAGCAAAGGAAAATAAGGAATTTATTCACTGCTACCTATCGGCAGGCAGGTGTTCAGCCATTTCTGGGCAAGCAGGGCTTCATGACACGTAACGGTGACTGGGGAAGACAAATCCCATAAATCTGAACATTCCCCCTTTCCTCCTTCTTCCCCCCAGCTTTTATTCCTGAGCGTGACATCCTATGGTCTGGAATATCCCTTTGGTCAGTTGGGGTCAGCTGTCCCAGCTGTGTCCCCTCCCAACTCCTTGTGCACTCCCAGCCTACTCGCTGGCGGGGCAACATGAGAAGCAGAAAAGGCCTTGGCGCTGTGCAAGCACTGCTCAGCAATGACTAAAACATTGGTGTGTTATCAACACTGTTTTCATCACAAATCTAAAACATAGCCCCATACCAGTTACTGTGAAGATAATTAACTCTACCCCAACTGAAGCCAGAATCATAAGCAGGAGACACCACGGTGATCAGGCAGAGGGTTTGGCCAGACCGGCACTGACCAGCCACCTCCCCATGGGCAGCTGGACCCTTACAGCCCCCTCCTGCCCCCTCTTCCACAGGCTGCTTCTTCCACGATCCACCTTGATCCTTCCCTTTCTCTGCCCCAGTCTCCTCCCCAATTCATAACCCTCAGCAATTATTTTTCCCCAATGGTCTCAGGTTTTCTCCATTTGTACCCAACTGTGATAGTTTGAATACCATTGCCTAGGTCCTCTGGGACTTCAGTGGCATCACTGATGGCTTCTCCGGGCACTGACGACCTTGACTGCCCAGAAGGTCCCCAGTGCTCTCCTCTGTGCTGTTTGGCCACTCCTCAAGCCTGCAGCCACCTGCGAGACCCAGCCGGGACACACGGTGCTGCCCATACTTCTGGTCCCTTCTCACGCTCTTCACTGTCACATCCTGCAGTTTCTCATGCCACCTCCCATAGTTTCCCATGGCATGTACAGGTGGCTTCACCCCAGGGCAGGGCCTCACTACGGGCCCAGTCATCTGTCTGCAGCCGTCCCATCTGGTGTCCTTGATGACCTCATGATGCCTGCCTGCTCCTGGACAATCACATTGCTGTCATCAGGTGACCTCACAAGCAACAGCCCAACCACGTTGGCTTTGCCTACCTCTACCCCTCTCCACAGCCTGAGCTGTCATCTGTGTCGCTTTGGGGTTGTGATGCACTTGATGATGTCACAGTATCGGCCTGCCTGCCACAAGTCAGTCAGGTTACTGCAGTAGAAATGGCATCTCAGTCCACCTCCCAGCCATGTCACCTTCACCTTCCTCTGCATCCCCCCTCTCCCAAGCTCTCAGCACTGCTGGGTGTGTTATCCGACGCTCCAGGCAACATCACGGCTCCTACCTCAGCACCTGGCCACTTGGGTTCTTTCCAAAGAAGTGACTTCAAAATCCACCTCCCAGCTACAATGTCTCTCCTTGCGTGATCCATTTCCAGCAACAGGAGCAGCCTCCCAGCCAACCTCCCAGAACCCTTCCCCTTTGCCTGCCTCTCCTCTCCCCTTTGCAGCGCTGTTGTTTCTGCTGGGCAGGCAGCAACGTGCTCCCCACGGGGACTGCAGAGCCCTGGTGGGACAGCTCGAGTGGTGGGAGGGCAGCCATGGACGGCAAGGGCTCCTCAGGAAGGCAGGCAGGTGTGTGAGGAGGTGGAGCTGAGCTCTGGGCAAAGGGGAGGCTGGCGTGCACAGAGCCTTGCCTTGGAGGAAGCCTCATGGTCACAGGTCCTCAGTTATGTGGCAAGTTGAACCACCCCCCAGTCTGCTGGGAGGGCACCAGGGCTGGGCACAAGTAACCCAGGAGATGCCTGGAGGATGTGGAAGACCGCATCTTGACACACTAGACACTCGATGAGCTGATGAGGGCTGGTCTCTTCCTGACAGACAAGGTGGCTCTAGCTGGGGACGGAGTGACAAAGACGGTCTAAATACAGTAATTCCTCAGAACAAAGATTCTTCCTTTGAGAGTGCTGGTAGGAAATGTATTTTGCTGAGTAACTGGACACACCTACACATTTTTGATACATTTACCTATACATAAATAAAGGTTTTTCCATATACTTGCATAGATAGAAAAAACAGATTTGATGAGATTAGTGCAAATTTGGCCATCCAAAAAGAGGAGAACATTTCCCCGAAGCTTTGTACCTTGCTTTCCTCCATCAGGCAAGAGTGGTCAACACCTCCAAGCGTGACTCACTCTGTGCCAAGAGTTAGAGGTGGAATGGACAGTCCAGGGCAGGAAGTGTTTTGGGGCCCTGGGCTCTATGCAAGACACAAAAATTATCCTTCTTAATGCTGTAGGCCTCAGTTAAAAAGCCTGCCTAAAATTCAGTGGTCTGTATAATTCTGTCCAAAGAGCCAACTCTTTAATTGTGTCTATTTTATAATGTCCTTTCTGTCTAAAACATTTCTTGCATGATTATGCCTTGTGGGAGGTGAACCTCATGGGTGGCAGGTTGTACTTGGCATACAGTTGAGGAGTGTGTTTGATTTGAATGGTGAATCTTAATCAGTTTTAATTTGTTTGTTCAAAAATAAGAAAACCCCTCTTTGCCTTTGTGCAACCAGGTCTCTAAGGAAAGCGGGTGGGAGCTGGTAAGAAGGAGCTGTGCCATCCAGCTGCAGACTGCAGAGGAGAAGTCTGATGTAAGGAAAAGGGATGCGAGTCCCAGGTGGGCAATGAGAGAAATGGTGGGGTTGGGGAGGTGAGGAGCAAGGTTGTCCATACTGTGTCAGACCTCAAGGGACAGCTTCTCCTACCGGTGCAGACATCCTTAGGAGAGACCCTGGATCAATATCAAACAGAGAATGCTTCTATTGTCTCTTCTCTAAATTGAAAAGTAATGAAATACACACTTTAAAATAAAAGATCATGTTTATTAGAAGTTCTTTGAAATCTTTCTCCAGCAGTGCACTAGTAAAACTCTCGAATTAACTGTACAAGACTAGAAGAAAATTACAGGAAGGCGCACAGCTCGTTAGGGCTTGCTTTAGTTTAATGAGCCCCATGGGGCATTTGGTGCTGAGTCCTTGAACCTCAGGTACTGAGAGGAGATTGCACAAACCTCTCAAAGAGTCAACACCAAAAGCCAAACCCAAAGTACCTTGAAGCATTAATGAGCCCCACTGAGGGCCATTACTGACAAAGCCTCCCAAGGGACTCGTTAGAGCAGACAATTGGAGGCCATGATGACAGGGAGGCAAAGGCACTGTGCAGGCAGCTGAGATGCTGAGAAAACCCTGGCTTTGTTCTAGGAAGCAGAAAGGCCAAGCTCTGACCCCCAGCCCCGGGGAAGGCAGATCCTGTCCTTCACACAGTGCTCAGGGCTCTTCCTGGGGCAGTGGGATGTGGGGTGTGTGGTGCTGAGGGAAGGACAACGCTATGACAGTTCCCAGCCCTACTGGGGGTGTGCAAGGAGGCAGTGAGGCCCCAGTGCCTTAGGACAACATGGCTCCTCATAGGCCTTCATGGCACAGAAAATTGCTGTAACCAAAGGGACCAAGCCTTGGGTTCTCTTGATGACTTCCATCCTTGCCAGCGCTCTTTGCCATCTCCACCACAGGTTGTCCTACGCTGTCCCACAGCTGCTTCTTTTGCCCTGCAGGCTGCAGACACCCATCTCGCTTCCTCACTTTGCTCTCACCCCGACATTTCCATACATTCACTGAAATCTGTCCACCCTCACACTCTCTTCCTTGAAACACAAAGACATGGACTGATCTCATACTCCTTCTGGAGGACTTCATGTACCACAGCACTACCCTTTGAGTGACATTTCTTCCTCCTCATGCCCTATCTCCACCTTCCAAGCTGCACTGTGTAGCAGGGTTTCCCTCTCCTGCTGTTTCCTACCTCCAAGGAGAGCTCCACCATCTGGGAAACAACCCTTCCAGCAGGCATCCCAACCCATCAGCCTTCTGCTGGCCTTTCACCTGACCACACACAAGTAACCTCACCATCATCTCCCAAGGCTGCCAGCCTTTCAGCTTCTCGGATAGAGAAGACTAAGCTGCGTGCCTGCTGCTGTCCCATCATGTACTCAGGCAGGAGAGACAGGACAACCAAAATGTAAGCCCCCTTCCTGGAGCGAGCCTAGGTCCTTCGGCAGAGGGGATCTCCCAGTCAATGTGCCAACCAGGTGCCTTCTGCTGGCCTGTCAGAGACCCTGGCAGATGTGAGCTTAAAAGCACATACCCCCGCCATGAGTCAAGGGCTGAGCTATCAGCTATTTCAGCAAGAAGTGACCTCACAGTCCCTTTCCCAGGCACATTCCTGCTGTTGGCCTATCACCTCCAGAGGCAGAAGTGACCTCACAGCCCCCTTTGCAGCCATTGGCTTCCTACTGGATTATGAGTTCCTGAGACACAACTGACCACGTGACACTGTACCCAACCATCACACTCTCTGTGGCCCAGTACATGAGCAGATAAAAGTAAGCTTGTTTCATCACATTTATCTAATAGATTGCCTACCAACGCTTTGAGTGGAGAAACGTTCATCAGAAGAACTGCTATATTTATATTGGTGCATGTTATATCTCTACTTCTACTTTGCTGTTTTTCCTTCTTCCTCTGTCTATTTTGTCTTCAGAAAGATCTCCAAGGAAAGGATTCATTGAATCATAGAATAACTCAGGTTGGAAGAGACCCCTGAACATCATCCTGTCCGGCTGTCCTGCTCAAGGCAGCGTTAACCAGATGAGGTTGCTCAAGGGCTCTGCCGAGTTTGGCATCATCCACAAAGCAGCTGTAAAGGCACTCCGTCACATTGTACAGGCAGTTAATAGAGACATTCAACAGCGTTGGCCCAAGTGCTTGCGCTGAGGGATGCCACTAGTAAGTTGCCTCCAGGAGGACGCTACCACTGGTGACATTTGGGCTTGATCCACCAGCCAACTTCATACCCACTACATCATCCATTCCTTCAGCCCAGATATCACCAATCTGGCTGTAAAGAGGCTGTGGGAGACCATGACAAAACCTTTGCTAAAGTCCAGGTACAAAACATCCCCTTCGTTCCCTGACCCATACAGCTTCCGCAGTCCCTTTCTTGTCCTACGAGTACCTGGAATTGGCTGCAGGAGTATTTTCCCATCACCTTCTCTGGCACTGAGGGGAGGTTGACCTGCCTGTAATTCTCCCAATCCTCCTTCTTGCCCTTCTTGAAGAAAGGTTTCATGTCTGCCTTTTCCAAGAACCCCAGAACCTCTCTGACTTCTCTGACACATTTCGGGGCACAATCCAGAAAGGGTGACGTGAGCAGACAGGAGCATTTGCAATGAGCCATTCCAAGGCGGGTGAGATGAATCTCACTGGGACAGTGGGGTTTGTTCCTGGAGTCATACACAGAAATGGCAGGGCCCTGTGAAGTGTCCACATCTAAGCTGGCCTCATGCACTCCTCATGCACACAGGGGTGTTCAGAGGCACGAGTCCTTCCCTTGCACATGCGGAGGCAGTGCACTGCAGCAGGCATGGTGACTCTCTGGCCTCCTCTTGCCACTCCCAGAGGCTGGGAGGCACCTCAGCCCTGCGGTGTATCGCCCTGCTCTGCATCACAGCATGAGGAATGGACGCAGGGACCTTGGTTCACAGAAGCACATCCCAGTGCTGCATTCAGGTGGTTGGTTTCCCAGGGGACGTTACTCTCAAGTGAATTGACCTCGAGGCACTGTCTGTCCCTCTGGCGTTCATGGCACCTCTAGGAATCGCTGATGGCATTTGTGCTCACTCGGGTTCATGTCCCCACACGCACACGATGTGCATGCTTAAGTCTCCTCTGAACAATGCAAACATGGACTTCTGACCTGGTCAGTCAGTGTCCTTCCGTGGAAGGACAAACAGCCTCTCTGAGCTGGAGTGAGAGGCCAGTGCTGGGAATGGTGGTTGCAAGGGGCTGGTCTGTGAGGATTGTCCTGGGGTACCTTGCCCAGGGTGTCCAGCAAACAAGGTCACAGACCAGACCCTGTTCTGCTGGTCCTTCAAGTCTGTCCCTGGAGGCCTTTCTGTGCAAGGGACACTGCTGCGTGCCCCCACCCTGCACACTCACACACTTTAGCTGTTCACTGGTGTTTTCCTCAACAGGGCACTTTCTTGAGCAAGTTCTTGACAGCAACTTTGAAAGAAGACCTAAGCCTTCAGGCACTGCCCTCAGGAGATCACCTTTCTTTATGGAAATGCTGTTATGGAGGCCAGCCCTGTCACAGAAGTGCCCATTGCCTGTCCCTGTCTGCGGTCACAGGACTACCACGCAGCAGGACTGTGACCAAGCTGCCAGAGCGCTCAGGCCTTACACCAACACAAGGGATCAGAAAGAGAGTGTGGAAGCGGAAAGAGAAGAGCCCTGGAAGAGCAAGCGCTGCTGCTTCCGGGAAGTGCTGCCATGCCGGGATTATTGTCCCCTCCAAATCTGCACACAGAAACTGTTCCTGCAGCTCCAAAATGGCCTTGGAGGAAGAATCTCAGGGGAAAAAAAAAATAATCACTGAAGGGCCCTTTATTTTGTTTCAACACACAGAAGGCACAGCTCCTCATTTACACAGCCGCTTGGTCAGGAAAGTAAAGCAGACAGTGAATTTGAACGGGGATGACATTCTCACAAGTAAAAAACCACCACAAACAACAAAAAATAAAGAAGACAGGCTGGGCCTGCAATGAGTTACTTTATAACTGCTATGCAGAAGTTTGTTGCTTCAGAAAAACACTCATAATCAGTTTCCACACTGCATCCTTGAGCTCCTGGTTCCTCATGCTGTAGATTAGGGGGTTGAATGCTGGAGGAACCACCGAGTACAAAACTGCAATCACCAGGTCCAGGGATGGAGAGGAGATGGATGGAGGCTTCAGGTAGGCAAATGTGCCAGTGCTGATAAACAGAGAGACCACAACCAGGTGAGGGAGGCACGTGGAAAAGGCTTTGTGCCGTCCCTGCTCAGAGGGGATCCTCAGCACGGCCATGAAGATCTGCACATAGGACAGCACAATGAAAACAAAGCATCCAAAATAAAGAAAACTGCTAACCATAAGAAGCCCAACTTCCCTGAGGGAGGAGTCTGAGCAGGAGAGCTTGAGGATCTGGGGGATTTCACAGAAGAACTGGTCCACGGCATTGCCATGGCAGAGGGGTAGTGAAAATGTATTGGCCGTGTGCAGCACAGCATAGAAGAAACAACTGCTCCAGGCAGCTCCTGCCATGTGGACACAAGCTCTGCTGCCCAGGAGGGTCCCGTAGTGCAGGGGTTTGCAGATGGCAATGTAGTGGTCGTAGGCCATGATGGTGAGGACAGGAAACTCTGCACCAAACAAGAATAATACAAAGAAGACCTGTGCAGCACATCCCGAGTAGGAGATGGCCCTGGTGTCCCACAGGGAACTGGCCATGGATTTGGGGACAGTGGTGGAAATGGAGCCCAGGTCAAGAACAGAGAGGTTGAGGAGGAAGAAGTACATGGGGGTGTGGAGGCGGTGGTCGCAGGCTATGGTAGTGATGATGAGGCCATTGCCCAGGAGGGCAGCCAGGTAGATGCCCAGGAAGAGCCAGAAGTGCAAGAGCTGCAGCTCCCGCGTGTCTTCAAATGCCAGGAGAAGGAAGTGGGTGATGGAGCTGCTGTTGGACATCTGCTGCCTCTGGTCATGGGGCATTGCCATAGGAGACAAAGACAGTGACAAGTTAGGGGAGACTTCTCTGACCAAAATCAAAGCCATTTCCCATAGACCCTCCCCTTGTTACACACAGACACCCTTTTCTTCTTCTAGGAGACCTTCCTTCAGCTCTGTGCCTGCAGTTCTCGTTGGTGCTGGCCATGTGAGTGACGAAGAGCAGGGCATCTGCCCAAGGGCTCTTGATAAGTCAGCCCCACTCTGCAGAAGTGGGTAGGGTCAGGGACCAGTCCTGGTGTTCAACTTTGTCCTGTGAAACCACTGGTAACACAGAAGGGCCCACCAGCATCTGCACTCCCAATGCTAAGGAACGGGAATGGTAAAGGCAGTTTAAGAGTTCTACGGTTTTTTACAGCTGCCCCCCCACCTCCCCTGGTGAGTATTCTTGGATGTCAGAAACCCTCAGCATTTCTGCTGCCCTCAGGGAGAACAGAGTGAGTTCTGCGAGGCAAGAGGGTTGCCAGTGGGTTAGTGCAGAGTGAGGGGAGCTGGTCTGTCTCTCTGTTGAGTTCCCAGTTTCTCTGGGCTTGCACCTTTCTGGGACGGAGGGTGATCACCCCCCATGTTACCCTTAAAAACCACCAGGCACTGCTGAGAGCAGAGAGATCCACCACAGACCACTAAATGTCTCACCCTTTCTCATGGTCTCAGCACCCCACTTCTAGCCATGGACACACATGGCTCATTTCACCAACCCAACAGCATTTTCTCTGTCGTAGCATGTCTGTGCTTCTACGTGGCACTTTCAGATAACACCAAGATGCTATAGGACAGGTTTGCATCCTGGAGAGAATTTCACTGCTTGGAAGGAAACCTGAAGGAGATACCCATGGGTCGTAATGATGGCATTTGAGCAAGGGAGATTCAGCTCATTCCTGGGATGCCCAGACTGCATGGCCCACAGCCCCACAGCTGAGAGGAAAGCTGGGACACTTGTTCCCATGGACACACCTGCATGGAAGGACACACAAGATCAGTATCCTCTCAGCCCTGTGCTCTGCAGAGGGACATGGACACATAGCTGGAGAGCTGCAGCACAGCTCTGCTGGAGCTCTGGCTGCAGAGGAGGTGGTTCACGCTTTGGACCCCACAGCCCTGAGGGCAGAGGCTTTGCTGGGTGGGACAGGAGGCAAGGGGGCTTGCTCAGGGGAAGGGGTCTGCATTGGAGGGGATCATAGGGAGATTTCTGAATTCTCCCTCCCACAACATTTCTGGTTTTCGTTTCCTCTCATTCCCTGATCATATCTCTGCTTCCTGGAGATTTTCCTCCTGGGAGGTGTTTCCCTGTCCCATGTCTTTTCCCTGTCAGTGCTCACAGATGCCATCCCAATGTCTGTGCACTCACCCTGGCCCTACAGAAACCTGCCCGTTTGCAGGGCACTGGCTGCATGCATGGTCCTGTGTGCAGGTGGAAAAGGGCAGGTAAGAAACACCCTGATGGGTCCAACACAGGTGAAGCTGGTGCTATCTATAGGCAGAGGAGTGGCTGAAGGCACTCTAGGAGCTTTGTGGCAGACCTACTGATCACTCAAAGTTACAGCTCAGGAGTCTCAGTGACTTGTCAAAATTCAGAAATCCGTTATCATTTATCGCCTCCCATTCCCCAACAGTAGGAAACTGAAAACAGACTGAGGAAAGTTCCTTATCTTTATAGTAATCCTTCTCTTGACCTTCTCCTTGAAAACTCCTATTGGAAATATTCTGGAGGTGACCTGAAGCTCTGAGCAGCCCTGACCCACACAGCACTGTCTCAACAGCAGAAGGACCCTGCCTTGCTGGGGGTCACTCTTTCCACCCACAGCTTCTCCCCACAGCTCATTGGGGAGCTCCCCAGGCAGGCTGGGTGCTGACCCTGGCAGGCAGCAGAGTCCCTGACCAGCACACAGACCCCTGGGGCACAGGGACCCTCCTCTGAAGGACAGCACACAGACCCCTGGCTGCACACCCAGCTTCACACCCCTGCAGCCATACCTGGGAGGAGGCCAACATCATGCCATGTCCCTCCGATGGTTCAGTAAGGACTCCCAGCTCTGGAACCTGTCCTCCTCCTCTACACTAGAGAAATTCTGAGAGTTGAATTTACAAATCCCATAATCTGTGGGATGTGCCAGCTTTAGGAGATCCCTACCAGAACGACAGCTGCAATGCCCTACAGCCAGAGACTTACCATGTAGAGGGCTGTGAAGGTTATTCTCCAAGTGAGCTTTCCTCTGTCCTCGCACTCCCAACTGCCTTTAACCTCTCTCTTATTTCTCTCACCTCCCCTCTGCACCTGCAGGCAGTGCCCTCAGCCCTGCTGCCCTTTGCAGAGGAGCTGCTCCTGGGCAGAGCTGTCTCTCTGCAGCGCTGCCCGCTTGCCATGAGCTCCCTCCATCCCAGGAGCCCAGCCCAGCTCAGCAGCAGAGGACCAGCCCAAGGCAGCACTTTCTCTGCCCCCTCTGGGCTCCCTCCAGGTGTCCCTGGGGCTGCAGGGGAACCTGCTGGGAAACAGGCTGAAGTCAGCACTCATGTTCCCTCCCTCACATGGGGAGAGACACTTCTTTCCAGCTGTGTTATTTCACTTCCCAGACTCAGATTTAGACTCAGATTCCTATGATCACTTTTCCTTGTCCCATCATTAGACAGGACACACAGACAGTGACAGGGAGGGATCTCCTGTACCCCTGCTGAGGAAAGGGATTCAGCAGAGTCCACAGAGGCATCTCATCCTGGGTCTGTAGTCCTGGGGCTGGAAGGGGACTCAGCTCACTCCCATGCAGACCACAAACCCCCAGGAGGTGGGATTCCTCTTGCCTCACTTCAGGTGTGCACAAATTGGGCACCTGCATGTGAGCTCCTTGTCTCAGCTCCCATGGTAAGAATGGAGATGGAGACCAGGAGTGAGCTGTTCAGACACCAGCACCTGGTGACTTTTGGGGTTCAGGAGGTGGTCCAAGATATGTGCAGGTGACTGCAAGCTCTAATGAAGCAGTTCATAGAGACAGGGCAGCATCTGGGGGCTTCTTCTTGGAGGCTGATGGGAAATTAAATTGGCCAGCTGGAATGATAGCAGATGCCCAAATTGAGGACCACTCTATTCCTTATGTACAGGGCTGCCTATAGAGGTATTCAGCTGATCAAATGGAGTCATGCGGCATAGTGAGGGCTCTGTTTCTGTTTCTCGTCACCATCAACTGTATTTTCTACACATCCTTCAAGTAAAATGGCAGTTTTGTCAAGTGCATCCCTTGCACTCCAATTGTCTAAACTAATTCAGGGCAGCTGAATCTTAATGTAATATCCAGATACAGGCCTGTAGAGATGCCAGGGGTGAGATGCCAGGGCTCACCCTGATCACATGAGATGCCAGGGCTCTGCAGCACAACTACATACAGCTGACATGGACAGCAAAGATCCTATACAGGAACCCCATCGCCTTTCAAACTAGCTGTGTGACAGGCATCACCCAGGGCATCTCAGACAGATTCAGTGCCTTTGGGCCAGTGACTGAATTGCACCACTGCACTGACACAAGGTTGTTCCCCCCTCTTTCCAGTGGATGCAGGGCAGTGCATGAATACAAAGCACATCACACCAGGGTCTCATGCACTCATGTGCATTCCCTCTCAAACTCTCCTCGTTCTTCTCTCCCCCATCGTTTAACCATCCCCTCCATGTCACAATTGTGGGCCAGGCCAGTGATTTTCATCATGCTGGTATCACAGGATGTCCAATGCCAAGGACATTTTCAACATCATCTCTTCCTTCCTGAGATCAGCTTCACCTCCACCACAGGCCCTCAGGGCTGCAGACACACAACAGACAGCAAACCCCTCTCCTGCTCAGGCTGCAATGCCAAGCTCTGTTTCTCTCTGGCCTTGGGGAGAGCGGGCTTTGATCCCTTTGTGGGCACCTCATTTCTTCTTCACACTGCCCTCTGGCATCCACTCCAGCATGTCTCTGCTCTGAAGCAAAGCCTTTGCACAGCTGAGGTCTTGGGGGCTTGGTAGCAGGTTTCCCTGCTGCAAGTCTGCTCTCAGCCCAAATGTGCCCCAGCTGAGGTGCTGCAGCCCAGACATGCACTGATGCCTTCAGCCTGGGGCACAGAGAGGAGGAGCTGGGGCTGTGTGTGCAATCTCTTCATTCCACTTTGAGGGAAGAACAGCTGAGCCTGTTGGGACAGCTCACATGGCTGGGCTGCTGTGATGGGTGGGTACAGGATGATCAGGAGGCCAGAAAGGTCAGGAGGGAAGTGTCCTCAGTGTGAAGGAGCTGCTTAGGTGTGTGGAGCTCCTCTATGGGATGAACATGTTGGGTGAGGGTCAGAGGAGAGGCTGGTAAGGGTGACATTTTGGTGGGAGACAAAGAACCCATTGAAGTACCCCTGTGGACTTTAATTACCCTGGCATTCACTGGGAGGGGACCACAACAGCAGGCAAACAGTCCTGGAGCTTTCTGGAGGGGCTTGGTCAAGACACAGCTTGGGACACAGATCTTTATAGCACAGCTGCCAGATTGGTCAGCAATGGTGATGCTCATCTGCATCTGTTCCTCCCAAAGAAGGAAGAACTGTAAATGGATGTGAAAACCAGTGTCAGCCTTGGCTGTCATTGTCACCGAAATCGGGAATCAAACTCCTTAACACCAATGTAGTATTAAGAAGCAGGCATTCTTTATTATGGCGCCGGATGCACGGGGGATCGTTCCACCTAGCGTGCATACCGCAGGTTATATCAGCCGAAACTTATATTGTCCAGTTACATACATATGCATCACATTTCCCAGAATGATAATGCATATTCATTCTATTTCCTGGAACTCATTATCATATTTGCGTGGTCATTACGCATGCGTCCTTGAGCTCCGAGGGGCTTCCGTGGGGGTCTCTGGTGGTCCTTGGTTGTCATACAGGTGTGTCCTTTAGTTGACCCCTTCTTCTGGAAATGTGCAGTCCCACCTTGCTTATGTAACTTGCTCCCCTTCTTCATGGTGCATGGTCCCTAACAATGATTTGGCACCCTTAACACAAACCAATTATTCTAACCACCCTCGACTCTTTGTCAAGATGGGCTGGGGCTGTACTGGGAACATAGCAGCATGTCCGTACTACTCCTTGTCCAATTGTCTTTGGCATAGTAGCATATCCATAGCCATAGGTGTACAAACACAATATTAAAGCATTGTCTAACCTGCTCCTATCTCTATGTTGCTTAGTTACAAAAGAACGAACTAATAATTTTGGTTACATCTGGTTACATCATGACCATGGAATAGTGGGGTCTCACCTCGCAAGGCGAAGGAGAATAGAAAAGTGCAGATGCCAGACCTCAGAGGAGCAAGCTTTGGCCTGGTCTTGCAAATTTAGTGGGGGAGCCCACGTGAGCAGCAGAGAAGGGCAGCAGAGCTCACTACAGCTGTGGTCTGACAAAAAGACAAAATGAAGATAATGTGTGGCTGAATTTCCTAAATTTTGGTGTAGATAGGTGTGAGGTGCAATTGATTTTGTCTTCACCAGTAAGGTCTCCCAGTTCCATGTGCCCCAGGCAAATGCAGCAGTGGATGGAGGTCAAGTCAGGGGTTACTTAGGTAAGCTCAACCCTTCATAGTCCATTGGACCAGATGGGATGAATCCCAGGATGTTGAGAGACCAGGCCCATGTCATAGCAGGGCTGCTCTGATACATTGTGGAAGGTCATCAGGACTGGAGAAAGCAAAAAGCCCATCCTGCATACATCTTCTAAAAAGACCCAAGGACTGAGCTGGGGAGTTATAGGCTGCAGCGACAGAGGCCAGGAACTGCGTGGCTGGGCAGCAGCTCTGTGGAAATGGCTCTGGTGGTGCTTGAGTTTCATGAGGAAAAAGAGGAGCCAGCAGTGAAGGCGGCCAACAGCATCCTGGGCTGTGTGAGCAGGAGCACAGCCAGAAGGAGTGATTATCCCCCTCTGCTCAGCACCTTTTACACCACACCCTGCCCAATGACAGTGAGACAATGGCAAACAGGAACCAGATCACTGGAGGGCTGCTAAGGTGGCAACCCTCCAATTATCCTTCAAGTGTTTCTGTGATTTCCCTAAGAATGTCAGTATCTACAACAACAAACTCAACAACAAAAGCATTAATCTGCCTCAATATACGTATGTGCAGCAGAGCAATCTGCATCTGTGGTAGCCCCTCTGAGCAATCCCAATGGAATCAGTATTTGCAATATACAGCGTGATACCCAATCCACCAGTACATATCTGAAGTGGTTCAGATGAAGGGTGGTCTTGCAAAAGTCACCTTTGTGTCCCCAGGTGGCATGGACACGGCTGGTTTTCTTCTCCAGAGAGTGGGAGAGGCTGGATCCCCTTCTCAGGACAGATTCCTTGCCAGGAAGACACAGGCATGGGGCTAGCTCACCTGGTTCTTACTGGCACTTCACTCAGCATCTGCTCTGATATATTTGGTGCATTTCTGTGACTGCTCTTTCTGCACAGACAGTCATAAAGAGACAGCCATTTCATAAAAGGTAGTGTACAAAAGGCCCTGTTGTGGCCAGGAAAGCTCACCGTGAGCTCTGGAGGCAGCAAGGAAGATTGTAAAAAGCATCTGGAAGATCCAAAATGCTCAAGGCCTCTTCTGAAGAGTGAGTGACCCTAAGCAGTAGTGCTTGGCCATGTGTAGGTGTGGGAGAAAGGGTTGGGGGATGTCAGTGAGAAACAAGGGGATGGCTGGTGGCTTTAGCAAATGCTCAAAACCATGTGTGAAACCAGCAATGGAAAGCAGGGGACGTCTGTGGGTGGAGGCTGATGAAGAGGATAGCCCTGAGAATGCAACAGGAAGGAAGGTCCCTCCTGTGCCATCAGTGATGATAAAGATGTTTCCATCTTGTGTGCATGCCTCAGCCTGACAGATGGGGAAAGCCCACTGCTGGGGTGGCTGTGCTCAGTCATCCACATGAGCTCACCGTGCTGACCAGCACCCTTGGATGCAACCTCTCCAGTCCCACGGACTGGTAAGGGTGTAGTTGGCTCAAGTAACCCCTGGCTTGATCCCCATCCACCCCTGGTTGTTCTCCTCCGGAGTACTGCTTCAAAGCCCAAAGGCCTGAGAGACCTTGCTGGCAATAACTGAGGCAAAGAGGACATAGAGTATCTCAAATCTATCTACACCTACTCTGACTAAATTCAGCAGTGATCCCACATTCTCTCTCTTTCTTCTTTAACTGTTCCTGATGTAGTAACAGCTCATCTTGGTTCCTGTTGCATTCACTTTCCAGTTTCAACTGAGTTTATATAAGGATCATTGCTGTGCTTGAAGGATGCTGTCTTTGAAGACAAGATGT
Source organism: Ciconia boyciana (assembly GCF_034638445.1). Classification (NCBI taxonomy): domain Eukaryota; kingdom Metazoa; phylum Chordata; class Aves; order Ciconiiformes; family Ciconiidae; genus Ciconia; species Ciconia boyciana. The sequence goes on from NW_027328407.1 coordinate 276,578, forward strand.
ATCCAGGCACATTGGGAAAATGATTGGTCTGTTCCTTGACTGTATCATCAAGGGACTGAGTAAAGACCCCAGTGTGATGTGCTTCGTGTTCACACAATGCCTGCAGGTATTGGGTAGAGGAGGGACAGACCTTGCCTCTCTGATGGCATTTGATGACCGATGCCCCTGACTGATGGCAACAGTCAATGGCACACAGGCAGCAAATCGCACTCCCTGTGATGCTGTCTGGGGTGTCTGTCACACACACGCTCTGAATGGGAATTGCTTTCCTGTAAGTCCTCTGCTGTTCCTGCAAGCCCTGGAATCTCCCATAGCTCTGTGGGCCTGGATTTGAACATTAAATTGAGTAGCTGCCCAAAATTCTGTTAGGCAATGTGGGGATGACCATGAGAAACCTGCCAGTGGAGTCAGTGGAGATCTGGTAAATACAGCAGAAGGAGATGAAAGAGGCTGAGCTCTCCCTAAGCCACATGACTCCAACTGTTCAGATGAATACCTCTAGAAGCTGCCCTGAGTTCAGCTGCCTATAACTTGGCAACCTTTCAGATGGCCAAAGAAAATTCTCAACAGCCTCCAAGAGGATGGCCCCAAATGATGCCCTGTCTCTATGACCTGCTCCATTTCAGTTTACAGTTCCCTGCACATGTCTTCGACCACATCTGGCACCTCAAGTGTCACCAGACATTTGAATCTCACTCCTAGCATCCCTCTGCACTGATGAGCATGGGAGCTGAGACAAGGAGCTCATATGCAGGTGCCTGTTTTGTGCACAGCTGGACTGAAGCGAGGAAATCCCACCGCCTGTGGGTTTGTGGCAGGCATGGGAGGGAGCTGAGTCCCCTTCCAGCACCAGGACTACACACCCAGGATGAGATGCTCCATTGACTCAGCTGAATCCCTTCCCTCAGAACAGGTAAAGGAGCTCCCTTAAATCTCATTTCCAGGTGTCCTGTCTAATGATGGAACAAGGAAAGGTGATTCTCATGCCCAAATCTTTTCCTCATAACAGAAATGACAGTGCTGGGAAGAAGTGTCTCTCCCCAGCTGACGGAGGGAACATGAGTGCTGACTTCAGCCTGTTTCCCAGCAGGTTCCCCTGCAGCCCCAGGGACACCTGGAGGGAGCCCAGAGGGGGCAGAGAAAGTGCTGCCTTGGGCTGGTCCTCTGCTGCTGAGCTGGGCTGGGCTCCTGGGATGGAGGGAGCTCATGGCAAGCGGGCAGCGCTGCAGAGAGACAGCTCTGCCCAGGAGCAGCTCCTCTGCAAAGGGCAGCAGGGCTGAGGGCACTGCCTGCAGGTGCAGAGGGGAGAGGAGCAACGGAGAGAGGTTAAAAGCAGTCTGGAGTGTGATGATGCTGAGAGCTTATTCGAAGATAATTCTTCACAGACAGTAAGTCTGTGGCTGCAGGGCATTGCATCTGCAGATCCTGGAGGGATCTCCAAAACTGGCACATCACGCAGCCTATGAGGTATGTAAGTTCAACTGTCAGAGATTCTCTGGTGTAGAGGAGGAAGAGGATGTGCTCCCAGGAAGGGATTGCCTGCTGCACCATCAGAGGGACAGGGCATGATGGCTGCTTTCTCCCAGGGATGGCTGCAGGGGCGTGAAGCCGGGTGTGAACCTGGGGATACCCAGGACTGTCCTTCAGAGCAGGGTCCCTGTGCCCCAGGGGCTGTGTGCTGGGCAGGGACTCTGCCTCCTGCCAGGGTCAACACTCAGCCTGCCCGGGGTGCTCCCCAATGAGCTGTGGGGAGAAGCTGTGGGTGGAAGGAGTGACTCCCAGAAAGGTAACGTCTTTCTGCTGTCAAGGGAGTGCTGCATGCGTCAGAGCTGCTCACAGCTGCAGATCACCCCCAGGATATTTCCAAGGAGATGTCTCAAGGAGAAGATCAAGACAAGGATTGCTATAAAGATAAGGAGCTTTCCTGAGTCTGCTTTTCAGTTTCCTATGCCAGGGAGATGGGGGGCAGGGGGTGCGGTGGAGGGGGAAGAGAAAAGGATACAAGGAAAAGGAGGTCTCAAGTTTTAACAAGTCACTGAGACTCCTGAACTTCAACTTTGAGTGATCAGTAGGTTTGCCAGAAGCCTCATAACATGCCTTCAGCTGCTCCTCTGCCTATGGACAGCACCAGCATCACCTCTGCTGGCCCCATCAGGGTGTTTCTTACCTGCCCTTTTCCACCTGCAAACAGGACCATGCATGCAGCCAGTGCCCTGCAAACAGGCAGGTTTCTGTAGGGCCAGGGTGAGTGCACAGACGTTGGGATGGGATCTGTGAGCGCTGACAGGGAAAAGACATGGGACAGGGAAACACCTCCCAGGAGGAAAATCACCAGGCAACAGAGATATGATCAGGGAATGAGAGGAAATGAAAACCAGAAATGTTATGGGAGGGAGAATTCAGAAATCTCCCTACGATCCCCTCCACTGCAGACCCCTTCCTCTGAGCAAGCCCCCTGCCTCCTGTCCCACCAGCAAAGCCTCTAACCTCACTGCCATGGGGCACAAGGCATTAGCTGTCCCCTCTGCAGACAGAGCTCCAGCAGAGCCGTGCTGCAGCTCTCCAGCTTTGTGTCCATGTCCCTCTGCAGAGCACAGGGCTCAGAGCAGCTGCCTGGCAATGTTGGTGTCTGGGAGGTGCTGTGCACAGCTGGGTGAGGGTAACGCTGTCCTGAGTGCCCGGCTGCCTCTCCACTTGCCTCTCTCAGCTCACTGTATTTTTCCCTGTTTCTCCACTTGTCCATGTTATCGTCAGTGTTACCTTGTTCTCGCTGTCAGGCTGTCTGGGGATGGGAGTTTCAGCTGCAGAGTCACACACTGATCTTGTGTGTCCTTCCATGCAGGTGTGTCCATGGGAACAAGTGTCCCAGCTTTCCTCTAAGCTGTGGGGCTGTGGGCAATGCAGTCTGGGCATCCCAGGAATGAGGTGACTCTCCCTTACACAAATGCCACCATTAGGACACTTGTGTATCTCGTTGGGGTGTCATTCCCAGCTGTGAGCTTCTCTCCAGGATGCAAACCTGTCCTATAGCATCTTGGTGTTTTCTAAAAGCCCCACGTAGAAGCGCAGACATGCTACGACAGAGAAAATGCTGCTGGGTTGGTGAAATGAGCCATGTGTGTCCTTGGCTAGAAGTGGGGTGCTGAGGCCTTGACAAAGGATGAGACATTTAGTGGTCTGTGGTGGATACTTTTGCTCTCAGCAGTGCCTGGTGGTTTTCAAGGGTAACATGGGCGTATGATCACCCTCCATCTCGGAAAGGTGCAATCCCAGAGAAACTGGGAACCCATCAGCGGGACAGACCAGCTCCCCTCACTCTGCACTAACCCACAGGCAACATTCTTGCCTCGCAGAAGTCGCTCTGTTCTGCTTGAGGCAGCAGAAATGCTGAGGGTTTCTGACATCCAAGAATACTCGCTAGGGGAGGTGGGGAGGGAGCTGTAAAAAACCCTAGAACTCTTAAATTGCCGTTACCATTCCCGTTCCTTAGCAGTGGCAGTGCAGATGCTGGCGGGCCCTTCTGTGTTACCAGTGGTTTCACAGGACAAAGTTGAACACCAGGACTGGTCCCTGCCCCTTCCCACTTCTGCACAGTGGGAATGACTTATCAAGAGCCCTTGGGCAGAGTCCCTGTCTCTTCATTACTCACACAGCCAGCACCAAGGAGGGCAGCAGCCACAGAGCTGAAGAAAGGTCTCCTAGGAAAAGAAAAGGGTGTCTGTGTGTACCAGGGGGAGGGTCTATGGGAAATGGCTTTGATTTTGGTCTGAGAAGTCTCCCCTAACTTGTGACTGTCTTTTTCTCCTATGACAATGCCCCATGCCCAGAGACAGGAAATGTCCAACGGCAGCTCCATTGCTGAGTTCCTCCTCCTGGCATTTGAAGACACGCGGGAGCTGCAGCTCTTGCACTTCTGGCTCTTCCTGGGCATCTACCTGGCTGCCCTCCTGGGCAATGGCCTCGTCATCACTACCATAGCCTGCGACTACCACCTCCACACCCCCATGTACTTATTCCTCCTCAACCTCTCTGTTCTTGACCTGGGCTCCATCTCCACCACTGTCCCCAAATCCATGGCCAATTCCCTGTGGGACACCAGGGCCATTTCCTATACGGAATGTGCTACACAGGTTTTTTTCTTTCTCTTGTTGATGTCTGCTGAGTATTCCATTCTCACCATCATGGCCTACGACCGCTATGTTGCCATCTGCAAACCCCTGCACTACGAGACCCTCTTGGGCAGCAGAGCTTGTGTCCATATGGCAGCAGCTGCCTGGGGAAGTGGTTTCCTCTATGCTGTGCTGCACACGGCCAATGTATTTTCGATTCCCTTCTGCAAGGGCAATGCTGTGGACCAGTTCTTCTGTGAAATCCCCCAGATCCTCAAGCTCTCCTGCTCACGTTCCTACCTCAGGGAAGTTGGGCTTATTGTGGTTAGTGCCTGTTTAACATTGGGATGTTTTATTTTCATTGTGCTGTCCTATGTGCAGATCTTCAGGGCTGTGCTGAGAATGGTCTCTGAGAGGGCACAGCACAAAGCCTTTTCCACATGTCTCCCTCACCTGGCTGTGGTCTCCCTGTTTGTCAGCACCTCTTTTTTTGCCTACCTGAAGCCCCCCTCCATCTCCTCCCCATCCCTGGATCTGGTGGCAGCTGTGCTGTACTCGGTGGTGCCTCCAGCAGCAAACCCCCTCATCTACAGCATGAGGAACCAGGAGCTCAAAGATGCACTGAAGAAGGTGATTCAATCAGTTGTCTGTCAGCAGCTGCTCGTGTCTTTGCAGAAGTGATTTCCAGTTCATCTCTGCGTCCTCCTGTGCCTTGGGCATTTTATCTGTGATAATGCTGTTTGTCCAGGAATGCCTACATCCACTCCACTTCCTCAGGGGCATGAACCTGTCTAAGCCAGAGGTCTTTGTACATTTTTCTCGCACAACAATATAGGTGGCCTCCTGTGTGGCATGTTTGTAATAAAATGAATTTCTTCAGTGCTGGTGTCTGGAGGTTGTGCTCTTCTTCCAAAGCGGAGGTCAATAACAGGCTGAAGAAATAGCCCCTGTGAGCATGCTTCTGTGCTGGGGTCCTCCCTGGGCTCAGGGCAGGAGGGCATGGGGAGATGTTTTAGGGAACGGGCCTGGGCTGAGCCTTCACGTGTGGGTGCCCGGTGCCAATGGACATTGTGAATGATCAACAGGAATCTACCTGGGACTGTGTCTCTGTGGCTTTTGGGAACCACTGCCTGGCAGAGCAGCACCATCAGCTTGGGGCCATGCCCGAGATGACATCCCTGGAGAAGAGCAGACCTATTTCTGCATGCACCAGTTTGGGCAGGCTGTTCTGTCACTGGTGCAGCAGGAGAGAGCCCCTGGGTCAGGAGTCTTGTGCTCGGGAAAGGGACTCGCACAGGGGGGCTGCTAGAACTGGGCAATAAGGATCTCTTTGAGACAAGACCAGCAGACACAGGGAGACGCTGGCCTCCATCTCTTCATGCCAGGGCTGGCCCCAGCCCTGGGGCTGATGGGGAGGCTGACCCCCCACTCTGTCCCCAGAAGCTGCTGTGCCCTTCCAAGGGGCTGTGGCTGTGGTATGAGTGCCCAGAGCTCTGCAGCACCCTGCGGTGGGCAATTCCATGGGGCCAGGCTGGGTGGCTGTGCTGGGCTGGGCTAATGAGGAGCAGTGGAGGTGGGGAGAGCTGAGGAGGGGCTGGTCTGGGCTGGCAAGTTGCTGGGAGAGAAAAACACCAGTGTACAGCTTGTACTGCATGAACATGCAGGGGCAACACTCACACCCGGGTGGGTGGTGGTGCAGAACAAGGGCTCGTGAAAGGGATCAAAGACATGCGGGTGCAGGAGAGAGGATGCCGGTCTGTACTCTCAGTGGCATGGAGAGACTGGGAAGGTGGCCCAGGACCTTCATCACCCGCCCGCCTCTCTCACCAGCCATGTCCAGCACTGGCTGCTCAGCCCAGGTGTACGGGCGAGTCTTGCTGCAAAGCCAACTCCATCCTGCTGCTGGACTCAGTGCCAGTATCAGGGGAACAGCCAGCCCTGCCCGGCCTCTCTCCTGGCCCAGACCCCACCAGGCCCCGGAGAAGGGCTGTCTGTAACATCTCATGCAGGACATAGCTGTGGCTGGGAAAGGGTCGGGTACTGGAGGAGGCTGCAAAAGTGATGGTTGGGGTTATGCTTTGTTGGGGTTACGGAGGGGACATTGAACTGAGGTCTGTCCTTGGGATCATAATGGCGGGAACTTTCCCCATGCCTGACTGTACCTTTCCCCATGCTGTGCCTGCACAGTGGGGCTGTGGGACCATGTGTGGGGCAATGGGGCTGGGCCAGCACAAGGAGAGGGTTCTAACAGGGGCCATGAAGCATCTGCCAGGAGGTGACAGCAAGGACAGGCTACAAAGGAGGAATTTCTATGGATTGCCTTTGTTGGGAGGCATGTTTGAAGAAAAAGCAAAGCTCACGTGGAGTTGGTGGTTGCAAGGAAAGTTAAAAGCTAAATGAAGAATTTATTTTCTGTGTTAGAAAGCAAGGCTGAACAAGGGAAATGCAGGGCTGCTGCTGACTGAGGAGGGTGATTTAATCACAGCAGACACAGGTGGGGCTGAGGCACTCAATGCCTTCTGTGACTGAGACTTTACTGAAAAGGTCTCTCAGGCCTCTGTGCTCAATGAAGGGGTTCAAGAAGGAGGAGAGCACGTATTGGCAGGAACCTCACAAAACCCTAGAAGGACAAATGGCAGTTTCTGCCCCTGCAGGGGACTCACCGTGGTGATGGCACAGGCTGGGGGCTGCCTGGCTGGGAGCAGCCCTGTGGGAAAGGTCTTGGTGGGCAGGGAGCTGGACAGGAGGCAGCCGTGTGCCCTGGCAGCAAGGGAGGCCAGCAGGGTCCTGGGCTGTATGACCAGGAGCACGGCCAGGAGATCGAGGGAAGGGATTATCCAGGTTACTGCGTCCAGATTTCAGATCCCACTCCAGGAAAGATGTCAGCAAGCTGGAGCACGTTTAGCAAAGGTTTTAGCAAAGCATCCCCAGATGCTCAGGGGCTGGAGCACTTTGCCTGTGAGGAGAGGCTGAGGGAGCTGGGCTTGTCCAGCCCAGAGAAAGGAAGATCTTGGGTAAAACATGTAGCAGCATGGCACTCTTCCCAGGAAAGACTGAGTCAGGCTCCTGTCTGTGATACAAGACACAAGGACAAGAGGCAATGGGCTGAAACAAGAGAGGATCAGGCTACATAGAGGCAGAAACCTTTCCAACATGAGGCTGGTCAAACGCTGGAAGCTGTTTCCCAGGTTGTGTGCACCGGCTCTATCCCAGAAAGTGACCACAACATGTTCGAATAAAGCCCTGAGCAATCTGGTAGGACCGTGCTTTGAGCAGGTGGTTGGTCGAGATACCTCCTGAGGTCCCTTCCAGCCTGAATGATGTTGTCCTTCCTTCCTCTTCATGTTTTCAGATTAGGGAAAGCTCTCACATTCTCCCTGATCACAGAATTCATTCCCATCAAGTGCAGGGCTGGTTCACAGCTGCCCCCGAAGGACCCTGACCACTGCCTTTGCTTCTCTTCTTATTTCCCCCTACCCAAGATCTTCTCTGTTACAGCTGTAATACCCTCCAAAAAGAACATCCTACCCCACTGGCCATGCATTTCTTGTTTTGGACCTTCTTATGGTATTTCTGAGGTCATTTCTGTGGCATTTTCCACCTTGGGCAGCAATTCCATTATACTCGTAGTTTTCTATCTTTACCTGTAGTGTCCTGCAATTCCCCACATTGTTATCTTGTTGCAGGCACTGGCCCACAAACCTTCAATGCTGACGTGTTGGAGTTTCAGTCTGGAGGGACCTGGATTCAGTCAAGAGGGATGCACTTGTGGATTGGGCCAACAGAAACCTCCTGCAGTTTACATTTTACAAATGGGGCAAGGTCTGCACTGGGGGCAGAATAACCTCGTGCATCAGGACCGGCTGGGACCCGACTGGCTGAGGAATGTCCTCGGGAGAGGGGCGTGGGAGTTGTGATGGATGCCATGTGAGCCAGTGGGTTTCCCATTTTGAAAGGAGGCTGCAGAAACTGGAGAAGATCCAGAGGAAGTCCGCCATGATGGGCTTAGGGGCCTAAAGCACATGAGCTGTGTGGAGGGGTGGAGGCAGTTGGGCCTCCTTAGTCTGCTGAAGGGGAGGCACAGGGCAGGCTAAAGCAGGTGACACCTCCCTGGAGAGGTGGCAGAGCCAAACTCGTCTGCAGTGGCAGAGGGTCTGGCAGAGGCCACAGCCACAACCTGCGTCCTGGGAGCTTCACACTGGGCCTTAGGAAAAGCGGACTGGGAGGGTGGTGCTGCACTGCAGCAGGACACCCAGAGACTCTCTGTGATCTCCATCTTTGGAGGATTTCAGGTTTCAGCTCCACAGAGTCACAGCCAGCTTGACCCTGGGGTTGGTGACACCCCACCCTTTGGTGGGAGGCCAGCATTACAGAAATGGAGACAAGGCAGTTGCCCAGCTCCTTGAACCCAGGAATCGGTATGCCATGCCACCTGAGATTCCTGGAAACACCTCAGCTTTTGTCCAGAGAAGTATCATTCCTCTTTACATGTCCTGGCCAGTCTCCTGACCCATGTGGTGCTTTAGGCTCTGAAAAGAATCAAACCCCACTTTTTTACTAGGTTCACTTCATTTTACATGCTGAAACACAGGGCAGATGAAGGGAGCTCAGAGCTTCCAAGATCCCTCCTCCACAGGACCAGTCTTCAGAGACTGGAAATGCAGGTAACGTTGTTGTGTCAGTGTACTCCACATCAAAATTTGGCTTTCCTTTTTGCCTTTTCACTAACTGCGATCTGTCCCTTGGCCGCCTTTGGCTAAAAACAAAACAACTCCCCTATTGCACCTCCCCATCCTGATGAACATTGTGAGAAATAGATGGAGTACAGATGATTTAATTCTGATCCCCATCCTTGGAGGTTTTCAGGTCTCAGCTCTAAAAAGTGCCACCAACCTGACCACGGGTTTGGTCTCCGTGGTAAACCTTTGGCAGGAGGTGCGGCTGGAGACGCCCAGCAGTCCCTTTCCCACCCACCCTTCCAGCAGCCTGTGTCTTGCAGTATACCCTAGAAGAAGGGATTCAGCTGAAGGTGAGGGTACCTCTGCCATAGGCTCCTGGGAAAATGCAGAGAGGAAAGCAGCTCAAGAGATCTCTAGTCCCTTGTGCAGCTCAAAGCAAGGCCAGCTCTGAGGTCAGACCAGCTTGCTCCATAAATGATGGTATTCACAAGAAGACTCTAAACAGGAGCCAGGCATCTAAGCCACTGTCACAGACTCAGAGACAAGGCCTTTGACCAGCTCCCTGAAGACACCATTGGGAACACCTCACCTTTTGGTCCTGTACTGGTTTTGGTTGCGGTAGAGTTAATTTAACCATAGCAGCTTGTATGGTAGTATGTTTTGGATTTGTGATGAAAACAGCCTTGGTAACACGATGATGTCTTAGTGATTGCTGAGCAGTGCTTACACAGTGTAAACCCCTTACTATTTCTCACTCTGCCCTGCCAGCGAGTAGGCTGGGAGTGGGCAAAAAGTTGGGGAGGGACACAGCCAAGACAGCTGACCCCAACAGACCAAAGGGATATCCCATACCGTATGAAATCATGCTCAGCAATAAGAACTGGAGAAAGAAGGAGAAAGTGGGGGGAGGAGATATTTTCGAGGTTATGGCATTTGCCTTCCCAAGTAACCGTTACGTGTGATGGAGCCCTGCTTTCCTGGAAATGGCTCAACCCCTGCCTGCAAAAGGGAAGTAGTGAAGGAATTCCTTACTTTGCTTGGCTTGCACACACAGCTTTTGCTTTACCAATTAACCTCTCTTTATCTCAACCCACGAGTTTTCTCACTTTCACTCTAACAATTCTCTCCCCCATCCCACTGTGGGGGAGTGAGCGAGCGGCTGTGTGGGGTTTAGCTGCCTACTGGCATTAGACCATGACAGTGGGGCTGAGCTGCCCACCGGGGTTAACCCACAGCAGGTGCAGAGATGCATGATTCTTCTTTCCATGCCCTGGCATAGCTCCTGAGCCAGGCAGTGCTTTTGTGTGTCAAGAGAATCAAAGCAAAGCCTCGAACTTGAGGAATCTCAACTGAATTGCTGAAAGAGAGGTTCTCTGCTGCAGATTTAAGGCTTCAGCGGTAGGACCTGAAGAGAACTCTTGTTCTTCCTGTGGTCACAGCTGGACACTGGCTGAGGAACTTTGTCTTGGGGTAGCTTTTGGGGTACGGGGTGGGGAAGGTTGTCTCAAGGACATGTGCTGGGCACAGGGACTGAACAACAGCAGCAAAATTATGTGGCTTCTGGGTCCACACTTCTTTCAATGCAAGCCCTGACACAGAGTCCCAGCCTCCCCCTCCATTCCACCCTTCGGGGAGACGATGGCACTAAAAGATGGCAAGCAGCGGACACCAATCCTTCTCCAGCCACTTCCCAGGTCTGGTGGAGCACCAAGACAGCAAGGACTTCTGGCTGTGCACCACGATCTGGCCTGGTGCTTCCAGCCCCCTCCCTGTGCTCCTCACAGGGCCCCAAGCTGGCAGTGATGCTCTGCAGAGCAAGTGGGCTGTGGGACCATGCAGTGACTCCACACTGCCTGTGCTGGTCAGGTCCAGCTGCACTGGGCACTGCCACTGAGCTCCTTGCCAGGGGTCTAAAGCTGTGGAACGAACTCAGAGCATTTCTCGTAGATCGGGATGTTTTCCGGTGTGCACATTGAACCATCCTTGGGCTTTGACTAAATGAGACATGAATCACCCACCCGTGCTGATCTTGCTGGGTCCCCACGGCCTCCCCTGGGATCGCAGAGCCCTCGTTTGATTGTGGATACTTAAATATAGCGCTTTGCCTTTGGGTGACTCCACCTTGGATGGTCCCTTCTTTTGGGATGGCCAACCCCAGGCACATCATTTCCCTGTAGATGCCCTCTTCTGTCCTGGGGACTCCAGTTTCCCCTCCGGATGGGGCATGCAGCTCTGCTGCATGTGGGAGAGCCCTGGGCAGGCAATTTGGAGCCCATTCACCATGTCCAGTGGCAGGGGGCACACACAAATGTAAGCTGAGTCCAGCCCTCATTCCCCTAAATGTCTCCCACTGCCCTATCCCCGTGAGCCCACTGAGAACCAAGCTCAGCAACAGGCCATGGTGAGTGCACTTCCTGGAGCCTAGTCCTGACTTCAGCAAAAGGAAGAGCCCAGCCTTCAGGAGGTGCCATGGGGAGACAGCCTTTTATTACAGAGAGGCTGCTCAGGAAGCCACCTATGACACCCTAATGACACATTTACCAAATGTAGGCACAGACTGGCCATGCTTCTGGAGATGTCATATGCATACAAATATGCCTGTATGACCATGATCATTATGGCAAAAAAAACAGAAATTAACCAGTGAGGAGGGATGGGCAGCTCATTGCTGCTGAAGGTGAAAACATTGAATCCGTTTCTTCACTGCTTCTTTGACCTCCTGGTTCCTCATGCTGTAGATGAGGGGGTTCACTGCTGGAGGAACCACCGAGTACAGAACTGCCACCAACAGGTCAAGAGATGGGGAGGAGATGGAGTGGGGCTTCAGGTAGGCAACCATGGTAGTGCTGATAAACAGGGAGACCACAGCCAGGTGAGGGAGGCACGTGGAAAAGGCTTTGTGCCGTCCCTGCTCAGAGGGGATCCTCAGCACAGCCCTGAAGATCTGCACATAGGACAGCACAATGAAAACAAAACACCCAAGGGCAAGGACAAAATTGGTGGCAATAAGCCCAACTTCCCTGAGGTAGGAACGTGAGCAGGAGAGCTTGAGGATCTGGGGGATTTCACAGAAGAACTGGTCCACAGCATTGCCTTGGCAGAGGGGTATGGAAAATATATTGGCCGTGTGCAGCACAGCATAGAGAAACCCACTGCCCCAGGCAGCTGCTGCCATGTGGACACAAGCTCTGCTGCCCAGGAGGGTCCCGTAGTGCAGGGGTTTGCAGATGGCAATGTAGCGGTCATAGGCCATGACGGTGAGCAGATAAAACTCTGCTGACATCAAGAAGAGGAAGAAAAAGACCTGGGCAGCACATCCTGCATAGGAGATGGCCCTGGTGTCCCACAGGGAATTGGCCATGGATTTGGGGACAGTGGTGGAAATGGAGCCCAGATCAAGAACAGAGAGGTTGAGGAGGAAGAAGTACATGGGGGTGTGGAGACGGTGGTCGCAGGCTATGACTGTGATGATGAGGCCGTTGCCCAGGAGGGCAGCCAGGTAGATGCCCAGGAAGAGCCAGAAGTGCAAGAGCTGCAGCTCCCGTGTGTCTGCAAATGCCAGGAGGAGGAAGTGGGTGATGGAGCTGCTGTTGGACATCTGCTGCCTCTGGGTGTGGAGCACAGAACAAGGAGGAAAGGGCAGTAACAAGTTAGGGGAGACTTCTCTGAGGGAAATCAAAGCCATTTCTCATACTAGTGCATAGTAGGGGCACTCCCCGCCCCTTCTCCATTTCTAGGGGATCTTCATTCAGCTCTGTGGCTGGAGCTCTGGGTGGTGCTGGCTGAGTGTGCCAGGAGGAGCAGAACCTCTGCCCGCTGGCTGCCATGGACTCAGCCCTGCTCTGCAGCTGTGGGTTCCTGGGAATGGTGTGGGCAGTCCTGGTGGTTGAATTTGTCAGATAAATCTGCTCCTCATGCAAAAGGGCTTGTCAGTATCTGCACTCCCATTGCTAAGAAACCACAATCGCAAAACTGTTTGAGAGAGAGAGGGTTTTTCACAGCACTCTCCTATCTCAGCTGGAGATTCTCTTGGATTTCAGAAACCCTCATCATTTCTGCTGCACTCAGGGAGAAAAAAGGGAGTCCTGCGAGGCCAGAGGATGGCCTGTGGGTTAGTGCAGAGTGAGGGGAGCTGGTCTGTCCCTCTGCCTTGTTCCCAGCTGCCCTCTGCTTGTCCCTTTCTGAGACAGAGGGTAATCACACTCACATGTTAACCTCAAAAGACACCAGGCACTGCTGAGAGCAGAGGAATCCACTGCCGAGCACTAAGTGTCTCACCCTTTCTCAAGGTCTCAGCACCCCACTTCTACCAAGGACACACAGGGTTCATTTCACCAACCCAGCAGCATTTCCTGGGCCGTAGCGTCTCTGTGCTTCTCCATGGGGCATTCAGGTAACACCAAGATGCTATAGGACAGATTTTCATCCTGGAGGGCAGCTCAGTGCTTGGAAGGACACCCCAAGGAGATACCCAAGGGTCCTAAGGATGGTATCTCAGTAAGGGACAGTCAGTTGATTCACTGGGGAATGACACAGACTGCATTGCCCACAGCCCCACAGGTTAGAGGAGAGCTTGGACACTTCATTCCCATGGACACACCTGCATGGGAGGAATCACAAGAGCAGTGCCTGACTCTGGAGTGCCTCACAAGACCTGCTGCAACTCCCATCCCCAGAGAGCCTGACAGCAAGAACAAGAAAACAATCACAATAACACAGACAAGTGGAGAAACAAGGAGAAATGCAGTGATGGTGTAGGTGAGGGAGGCAAGTGGAGGGACAGCCGGGCACTAAGGACAGCGTTACCCTCACCCAGCTGTGCACAACACCTCCCAGACATGAACTTTTCTGGGCAGTTGGTCTCAGACCCTGTGCTCTGCAGAGGGACATGGGCACGTGGCTGGAGAGCTGCAGCACGGCTCTGGTGGAGCACTGATTGCAGAGGAGGTGGTTCACGCCTTGGACCCCACAGCCCTGAGGGCAGAGGCTTTGCTGGGTGGGACAGGAGGCAAGGGGGCTTGCTCAGAGGAAGGGGTGCGCATTGGAGGGGATCATATGGAAATTTCTGAATTTTCCCTCCCACAACATTTCTGGTTTTCGTTTCCTCTCATTCCTTGATCATATCTCTGCTGCCTGGAGATTTTCCTCCTGGGAAGTGTTTCCCTGTCCCATGTCTTTCCCTGTCAGTGCTCACAGATCCCATCCCAGCCTCTGTGCACTCACCCTGGCCCTACAGAAACCTGCCTGTTTGAAGGGCACTGGCTGCATGCATGGTCCTGTTTGCAGGTGGAAAAGGGCAGGTAAGAAACACCTTGATGGGGCCAGCAAAGGCGAAGCTGGTGCTGTCCACAGGCAGAGGAGTGGCTGAAGGCACTCTAGGAAGTTTCTGGCAGACCTATTGATCACTCAAAGTTACAGCTCAGGAGTCTCAGTGACTTCTTCATACTTGAGAGCTCCCTTTTACCAACTCCCTCTGTCCCTCCAATAGGAAATTAAAAACACAAAGTCACCAAGGCTTCTTGTCTTTAACGTAATCTCTGCCTTGGCCTTCCCTTTGAAAAGTCCCCTCAGAAATGCCCTGGAGATGATCTGGAGCTGTGAGCAGCCCTGACCAACGCAGCACCCTCTTGACAGCAGAAGGACCCTCTCCTGCCAGCAGTTGCTTCTTCCACCCACAGCTTCTCCCCGCACTGCTGCTGGGAGCTCCCCAGGTAAGCTGAGAGCTGGGCCTGGCAGGAGACAAAGGTCCTGCCCCAGCACACAGCCCCTGGGGTGCAGGGGCCCTGCTCTGAAGGACAGCCCTGGGCACCCCTGGGTGCACCCCCAGCTTCACACTCTGCAGCCATCCCCGGGTGAAGGCAGCCGACATGCCCCGTCCCTCTGATGGTGCAGCAGGGAAGCCCTGCTCCAAAGCAAGTCATTTTCTCTACACTGGAGAAACTGTGAGAGCCCTCCTGGCAGATCCCGTAGGCTGTGGGATGTGCCAGCTTTAGGACATCTTTCCAGGAGCTGCAGATGCATTGCCCTGCAGGCAGAGACTTACCACGTAGATGGCTGTGAAGGTTATTCTCCAAGTGAGCTCTCCTCTGTCCTCCCACTCCCATCTGCCTTTAACCTCTCTCTCACTTCCCTCACCTCCCCTCTGCACCTGCAGGCAGTGCCCTCAGCCCTGCTGCCCTTTGCAGAGGAGCTGCTCTGGGGCAGAGCTGTCTCTCTGCAGCGCTGCCCGCTTGCCATGAGCTCCCTCCATCCCAGGAGCCCAGCCCAGCTCAGCAGCAGAGGACCAGCCCAAGGCAGCACTTTCTCTGCCCCCTCTGGGCTCCCTCCAGGTGTCCCTGGGGCTGCAGGGGAACCTGCTGGGAAACAGGCTGAAGTCAGCACTCATGTTCCCTCCCTCACCTGGGGAGAGACACTTCTTTCCAGCAGTGTAATGTCTCTGCTTAGACACAATGTTCTGTCTAAATATCACCTTTTTTGGTCTCATTGTTAGACAGGACTCTCAGACAGTGGCAGGCAGGGATCTCCCTTACCCCTGCTGAGGGAAGAGATTCAGCTGAGTCAATGGAGCATCTCATCCTGCGTTCCCATTCCTAGTATTTGAAGGAGACTCAGCTCCCTTCCATGCCTGCCACAAATCCACAGGAGGTGGGATTCCTCTGGCCTCTGTCCAGGTGTGCACAACATAGGCACCTGCATGGGAGCTCCTTCTCTCAGCTCCCTTGCTAATTACTGCAGATGGAGGGCAGGAGTGAGGTGTTCAGATGCAAATACCTGGTGACATGTGAGTTACCAGTGGTGGTCCAAGATACCTGCAGGTAACTGCAAGCTCTAATGGAGAAGTTCATAGAGCCAGGGCAACATCTCGGGGATCATACATGAGCCTGGTAGGAAACTCCTTTGGCCAAGTGAAATGACAGCTGCTGCCCAAATAAAGGCCAAAAGAACCTTTTCCTACTCACTATGTTCATGGCAGTTTATAGAAGTATTCTTATGAACAACCGCAGTCATGTACCATAAGGAGAGCAGGACACAACACTGAGCCATGTTGAACCCCATACAATTGACCTCAGCCCATCGATCCAGCCTGTCCAGGTCCCTCTGCAGAGCGTTCCTGCCCTCTGGCAGATCAACACTCCCGCCCAACTTGGTGTCGTCTGCAAACTTACTGAGCATGCACTCAGTGCCCTCAACCATATGGCTGATAAAGATATTAAAGAGAACTGGACCCAGTACTGAGCCCTGGGGAACACCGTCTGTGACCAGACGCCATCTGGATTTAACTCCAGTCACCACAACTCTTTGGGCCCGGCCATCCCGCCAGGTTGTTTTCCCAAAGAAGCTCATACTCATCCAAGCCATGAGCCGCCAGTTTCTCCAGGAGAATGCTGTGGGAAACATTGTCAAAGGCTTTACTAAAGGCTAGGTAGACAACATCCACAGCCTTTCCCTCACCCACTAAGCGCGTCACATTGTCGTAGAAGGAGATCAAGTTAATTGTGTACCAGTTTATTTGTACTTTACAAGTAAGAGTAAATTGTATCCCATCCCAGGTAGAAGCAAGTTTTCTCTTCTCCTCCTCCTGCAGCGGCACCATAAAGAACATATCTTTTACATCTTGTACCACCATCTGGGGGTGAGTGGCAGCTTGGAAGGTGGCAGTTAATTTAGCCGTGTGCGGGACAGCGGCTGTAGGAGGAGCGGTGTTGGCATTTGACTTTCCATAGTCTATAGTTAGGCACCATCTCCCATCTGCTTTTTTAACTGGTCACACTGGGGAATGATATGGGGAGTGCGTTTGGGAGATAAGGTGTCTTTTTTCTAGGTCAGCTATGACCTCCACAATACCCATCCAAGCAGTGGCAGAGAGAGGAGAGTGAGGGACATGGGTTATTTTTGAGTCAGGCAGCGTGGGTGCAGCTCACAGCAGGCGAACTATGCCAGTTCACTGACACCCATGGGGAGCTGCTCATTTTCACTCAGCTAACCAAGGACACTCCCGGCAGCCACAAGACCAAACACCACTGTCCAGTTGTTTCCAAAATCATCCTTGTCATACCTCAAAGCCCAAACCATTTTCGTTCCCTGAAACTACTGCTAATTGGTGCCTTGATATCCTTTTCTCCCGTGGCAATAACAAGTTTAGTTTAGCTACGGGGCATGTTTCACTTTGGCCCATAAATCCTGTTATTTAACCCTTTCTTGGCCAGGCTTAACATTAGTTCTTTGGGAATCCAAACTTGAAATTATTAAAATTTTAGATCCTATGTCAATTAAAAATTGTACTAGTTATCTTTGACAGCCCATTGGGACATAAATAAGAGAGCCGTCTGTGTTATCCCATTGATGAGCTTCCATCAGGGGGTTTATGAGATCAGGGAAAGTGCCTGGCATTCTGGGGAGCCTGTCTTACTTGCTGGAGTAAGTACTTACTTATCTGCTGTCTGCATCAGCTTGGGATTGTCCTGCTGGTGTCAGTTCGTCCCTCCCCATTTCTCAACTATGATTTACAGTGCTGTGCATTAAGTCTGCCCAGGTCAGGATGGGTCAAAGGTGGGCTTGGCTGCCCTGACCCTCCTGAGCGTGATGTTGTATGTTTTGTCTCATTTCATCCCTCTTTGCAATGAGGTACAATTTTAAGGCAGCAGGGGCTCCCCTTAGCAGTGGTCTCATGGCTGGGGGGTCTACACAGGCAGAGAGAGGGTAATTACCACGTGCACCCCTGTCGTTCACAGCCTGCAGGCAGGCTGCTTTTGTAACGGCAGTAGAAAGTTTGCTTCATGATCTTATTGGCATAGCAGTGGCTCCCCTCTCTCCCAAGGCTCTGTGCCCCTGCCCAATAAGCTACTCAGCGTGTAATAGAGTGTGGCTCAGCGTTAGGGGCTGCTCCCTCATTCAAGAACACTCCTGGTCCCCCAAAGCCATCCGCTTTACCTTGCTCTAACATCATATGCTCTCCTCCAGTTAAGGAGGCACACCACAGATATTCAGTCTCACTCTCACCGGGCTTCTGCCCATATTTTTTGTGCAGATTGGCCAATTGAAGGGGGTCCCATGGAATGGTCCTTGTGCTGTTTCTCTGGTTGCCCCCTTGAGGTCCGGCAGATACCTCAGTTTTAACAATAGGGGCTACCTTAAGTTCTGATTCATCTCATTCACTCTCATCCCTAAGTTCTTGGTTGGGGTTCTCCCAAATATCTCCATCCCAGTCTTCTGGGGGGACACAATTAGCTTACAAATTTTTAGAGGATCTGGTGGGTTGGAGGGCCTGAATTATCATGAGTTCGAGTTTATCCTCTACCTTCCTGCGTTTTTCTTTTTTCTCCCCCCGTTGTTTCAGCAATTGATCTATTTGCAGAGCTAACAGCATTTCTGGTCATTTTCTTTGATCACCCTCACCTTGTAACACTCTCATTGCCTGACCTTTACATTCCTTATACTGATATGCAGCTCCCAAACATGTTCCCAACATTTGGCATATTATTCCCTTCTCTTCACCATCTTTTCTTTACCCTGCTGCAACGTTTAATTATTTCTCCATCCTATTCCAGTTTTCCCGGTTTTCATGCACCCAATCATCCACAAATTTCGATGAAGGGTTAACTTCATGATTCCATAAGTATTCAAGTTCTGTGTCCGCCACCCTGCAGACTACACCAATTTTTGTCGCAGGTGAATTATTAAGAGAAGTCACTGTTGTGTGGTTTACTAAAAGTTTTTATTAATTATTAAACGATGATCAAATGACAATTAATTGATGATTGAATGAAAATTAAATGATAATCAAATGGTGATTAAGCAATAGTTGAATAGTAATTAAACAGTGATTTTACAATGATTTGACAATGATTGAAATAATAATTTAGATGATAATTTAGATGGAGATTAGACAATGGTTTAGACAATGATTTAGACAGTAGTCAAAAACTCTGCTCCTTACTATGATTCTAATATTTAAGCTATAGCTGGATATACAAATAAATGTTGGTAGCATACAATATACATTTAGGCCTAATGTAAAATGTCACCTGCCTTGTCATAGATATCAGAAACAGAGTAAGGGGTCTCTCAGCCTTGAGGAGTAACCTTGAGAAGTGTCCCTGCTCAAAGGGCAGATCATCGCCATGCAACCTGTTGCCATACAGGAGAGCTGAATGGCCTCGGGGAGGCTACAAATATTTATAGCACACAGGGATGGACTCGTAGTCAAACCCTCCTTTGGTGTATGTGCAGGAGGGCAGCTGCAGCAGTTTTAGTTTTGTCTACTCCCAGCTCGGGCTGGTACTGTTCCTCCTGATCAGACGTGGCCGAGACTCCTTGGTGGCTGAGAAGATATGGCCTAGCACAGCTCTCACAGTTTGCACAGCAGGACTGATTTGCACAGTCAGGGCCACTTGTCGGTGATGCTTGAACCAAAGTGCTGTTCACTAATTCAGAGTGGGTGCATCTGTTACAGTGTCCTGAACCACTCTCCACTCTTATGTCCCTTTGCCTGCTGGCTCCTCACAGCCTCTCCTGGCATTGCAGAGTCCTCAGTAGCCCATGGGCTCCTCAGGTTCACCTTTTCCTCTGGAAGAACCTACCTTATGACATTACACATTTTATGAGGTGCCACTCACTGCCCACCCAGACTCATACGCTGTCCCTGGAGTTTCCCTGACGCCTCCTGGCAGTTCCTGATTTCTCTCCAGGCCAGCATCTGCCATCATCCCCACCAGAGGTGTGACAGTGCCAGGCAGAGAAGTCAAAGACCACTTGCTGTCTTCTCAGACATGTGTAACCAAGGGAGCTCTCCATCCAACCCTCGGTCCCTAACATATCATGCTGGGACTCTTAGCTTGTCCCCCTGAATCTGTCGGAAACTCCAGAAGAGCAAGAGGCCTTTTTTGGGAGCAGCTCCTTGGGTGTATTCCTGACACCAGCTTTGGAAGAGGCACCCGGTCGTCTGGCCCTGTCCTGAGGGGCCCCTTTGGTGACGGTGGTGCTGGCAGGGAGGCCAGCTCTGACACAGTGGTTCACATGGCCTGCTCCTCCTGCAGCCACAGGCATGCCACTGTGGAGGCAACAGGACTGTCACAAGTTACATGAGACCTTAGGGCTTACACAAATGAAAGGGCACAGCAGGACAGGAGGGAAGTGAGGAGACACCAGCATGGAAAAGCCTGGGTCCAGCTGTTGTCCATGTCCACAAAAGATACAAGTGGTGGGAGCTGAAGCAAATAATTTTCTGCTGGTTTCTTTATTCTGTTTATCACATTAAGCCTGGCTCCTTATGTATAAGATGTTGTGGGTCAAAAAAAAAAAAAAAAAAGGCAGGAGGGCCATAATAGTATTACATAAAGGGAAATTATATCATCAAAGCTATAAAGAACAGAAGAATGTAAGAAAGAAAGAAAAAAACAAACCAAACCAAAGCACAAAGTTTTGACATTTCCTGAGACACCCTGGGAGTGCTATGAAGATGATGGGCATTTTATTGATGCTGAAGTAGGATGTATTGAAATAGTTTCCGCAGGGCATCCTTGAGGTCCTGGTTCCTCATGCTGTAGATGAGGAGGTTCACTGCTGGAGGAACCACCGCATACAGGACTGCCACCACCAGATCCAGGGATGGAGAGGAGATGGAGGGGGGCTTCAGGTAGGCAAATGTGCCAGTGCTGACATACAGGGAGACCACGGCGAGGTGAGGGAGGCACGTGGAAAAGGCTTTGTGCCGTCCCTGCTCAGAGGGGATCCTCAGCACGGCCCTGAAGATCTGCACATAGGACAGCACAATGAATACAAAGAATCCAAAATAAAGAAAACCGCTAACCACAAGCATCCCAACTTCCCTGGGGTAGGAACGTGAGCAGGAGAGCTTGAGGATCTGGGGGATTTCACAGAAGAACTGGTCCAGCCCATTGCCGTGGCAGAGTGGTAGTGAAAATGTATTGACCGTGTGCAGCACAGCATTGAGAAACCCATTGCGCCAGGCTGCCATGTGGACACAAGCTCTGCTGCCCAGGAGGGTCCCGTAGTGCAGAGGTTTGCAGATGGCCAGGTAACGATCGTATGCCATTACTGTGAGGAGAGAATACTCTGCTGTGGTCAAGAAGACGAAGAAAAAGACCTGTACAACACATCCTGCATAGGAGATGTCCCTGGTGTTCCACAGGGAATTGGCCATGGATTTGGGAACAGTGGTGGAGATGGAGCCCAGGTCAAGAACAGAGAGGCTGAGGAGGAAGAAGTACATGGGGGTGTGGAGGCGGTCGTCACAGGCTACAGCAGTGATGATGAGGCCGTTGCCCAGGAGGGCAGCCAGGTAGAGGCCCAGGAAGAACCAGAAGTGCAAGAGCTGCACCTCCTTCCGTGTGTCTGCAAAGGCCAGGAGGAGGAACTGGGTGGTGGAGCTGCTGTTGGATGGTTGCTGCCTCTGTGCAAAGGGCCTGGTCAAGGAGGAAAAAGCAGTGACAAGTGAGGAGAGACTTATCTGCGTAAAACCTATTCCATGTCTCAGAGAAACAGCTCACGTGGCTTCTATCTTTCCAGGAAGGCCTTCGTGCAGCTCCCTGGCTTGAGCTCTGGTGTGTGCTGGGTTGGGGTGTAGTGGGGAGCAGGGGACTCTTCTGTGGAGGAATCAGTCCTGCTGTGCAGCCACAGCTAAACTGGAACCAGGAGTGATCTCAGGGGCAATTTACTCATGGTTTCAAAGAGCTTTTCAGCAGTGTCCCTCCCAATTCATCCAATTGCAGAAGCAAGGTGCAGGGCTTTTGTTTTGTTTATTTTGTTCTTGTTGCCCCTCTCACATCTGGGGAGTGTTCTGGGATCACTGGCTCCTGAAGTTCTGAAGACTCAATGCACATACCAGTCACACACATAATGGGACTAACACTGACAAAGCCAGCGGTAGTGAGACCTGCCCCAAGTGCTGCCTTCCATCATGCCCACATGCCCCAGAGAAGAATAACTCCCTTTGGATTACTAAGTCACTTCTTTCCCTTTGCACTCTGCTGCTAGGCTTTAGAGGTGTCATTTCCCAATCTCGCAGAAACTAGCAGGCAAAAGAAGACCAGAAAAGTGCTTTGGGACTGGGATGCCTAATGCTTCATCTCTCCTATGTCAATGTTCTAGGGCTCAATTATCTGTTCATGAAGGTAAAGTCTAAAAAGCTCAGGCACATTGTGATGCAGAAGTTTGTAGATCTTAATGGAGGGCTTTGAAAGCGCCATTAAACATGGTGCTCAACTGGAAGTGTTAGCCATGAGTACTAGGGCTGGCTTCTGTGATTTTCACATGCAGACAGAAGCCCCCAAAAACCAGGAAGACACACACAAATGAGAAGGGATATATTTCACTGCTTCTTCCTAAAAGGTGATTTTTGCCTCTGCCTCTTGCAACAGAGTCCAGAGATCAGACTCAAATGAAGGAACACATCGGAAGTTCCCCAATACCACAGGAAGCTGATGCCCGATGTACCCAGTGCCTTTGTTTCCCTTTCCCTTTCCCTTAGGAAATGACAGAGATATTCTTCTCTGTTTTCTTCAACACTTTTTTGTGGGGTTTCAGTGCTTGGAAACACAGGAGGAGCCCTGATAATTCATATGCATGCTTCCAAAAAAGCAGATGGGCATTACTCGATGCATTCATCTTAGAAGCACAGTGTGAATAGAGTGGATTATCCTAGGGAATTGCCTCGTGCTCTGCTCTCACTAGAAAATCAAAACTAAAACCTTGACAAGGTGATACTAAGATGCTTGTTTGGCCACCCCACTTTGGCTGCCTCTGTACCCAAATTTCTTGGTGTGTTGGTTTATTTCATGACATTACATGGGAATCTCAGCCTGATACGATGTTAAGGTTGTAGTTACACAGGTGTTGGTATTTCTAGACCAATTAGGGTTAGGTTGGGATTAGGGTTAGGGCTGGAATTAGGTTAGGGTGAGGGTTAGTGTCAGGGTTTGCCGTAGGGTTTATTGGCCTTGTGACAGAAGATTGTCACCACCTCACTGGTCACACCACTCGAGTGAACCTTGTTCTTGCCTGTGGATTAGGGTCTCTGAGCCGCTGCTCGATCCCGTCCTTGTGCCATGAAGGACAAGGGAGAGGGCTGTGATTATGGTTCATACACCGAGGCACTGAAGGCCAATTTTAGTCCAGTTCTGGGTTCCTGTCATTCTCAGATCAATACCGGGAATGTGGCCAGTCCATGTAACACACTCACCTATAGGATTTGGGGTAACTGTGCCTCCATTTTTTCCAGCAGAGGTTGGCACTACCTGGGTCCATGAACAAATAGTTGCACCTGGGCCACAGATTTAGGACAAGGCACGCTGGTTAAGCTAGCCCAGTGCTTTAAAGTTACTGAGAGGTTCACCACCCCCTTCCGTAACATACAGAATTAATACATCAGGTTTCTCCAGTATCCTCAGATGCGGATGCCCTCATCCTGCTGGACCAGCTGATGAAGTATAGACTAGAGAAGTACACAGTGAGGTGGATTGAAGACTGGCTGAACTGCTGGGATCAAGGGGTTGTGACTGTGGTATGAAGTTCAGCCGGAGCCCAGTAAACAGCGGTATACCCCAGGGGTCAACAGTGAGTCCAGCTCTCTTCAACACCTTCATTAATGATCTGGATGATGGGGCAGAGTGCAGTCTCAGCCAGTCTGATGATGATACAGAACTGGGAGGAATGACTGGTGTGCTGCTGTTTGGAGGGACCTGGACAGGCTGGAGAAATGGGCTGAAAGGAACCTCAAGTTCATCAAAGGGAAGTGCAAAGTCCTGCTCTGGTACCATGCCCCAGGATATGTTGGGGCTGCCTGGCTAGAGGGAAAGTGCAGAGAAGGACCTGGGACACCAAGCTGAACAGGAGCCCGTGCTGTGGATTAGCCACAGTCGGCAATTAAGTACCACACAGCCGCTCGCTCAGCCTGCCCCCGCGGTGGGGTGGGGGAGAGAATCGGAAGAGCAAAAGTAAGAAAACTGTGGGTTGACATAAGAACAGTTTAATAATTGGCAATAAAAAATAATAGTAATAATAAATTGTAATGAGAAGGAAAACAAGAGAGCGAGAGAGGAACAAAACCCGGGGGAAAACAACTGATACAACTGCTCACCACCCACCGACTGACGCCCAGCTAGTCCCTGAGGAGCAATCGCTGTCCCCCAGCCAACTCCCCCAGTTTATATACTGAGCATGACATCGCATGTTATGGAATAGCCCTTTGGCCAGTTTGGATCAACTCTCTTGGCTGTGCCCCCTCCCAGCTTCTTGTGCACCTGGCAGAGCAGGGGAAGCTGAAAAGTCCTCAACTGGTATAAACATTACTTAGCCACAACTAAAACATCAGTGTGCTATCAACATTATTCTCATCCTAAATCCAAAACGCAGCACTATGCCAGCTACTAGGAAGAAAATTAACTCTATCCCAGATGAAACCAGGACAAAAGAAGCTGTGGAAAGGTCCTCCTGAAAGGGCCAGAACAGTGGGGAAACCCCAGAAGCTGTGGGAGGGGACAGCTAGGGGCCTCCCAAAGGCTCTCCTGGAGGGCTGCAAAACCAGGAGGGCCAAAGGCAGACAAATGGGATGGATGTAGGTGGGATGCTTTGAGAGGGAGCAGTGTGGCAACCATGAAGAAAGCTGCAGTCTGTGAGGGAAAAGAAAGCAATGCCAAGACCCCCGAAGGAAATCCACTGTCCATCTGGTGTCCTGACCCACCTCCCCAGAGTTACCTTAGTCCTACGAGGCAGACTCTGTGGTCCCACAGAACCTGCCTGCTTGCTGCCGGCCCCCCACTGACTGAGGAAGGAACGGGCATATGATGGTGCCGGAGAGGAAGAAGCCCCTTCTCCAATTTTCAAATCAGAGTGCCTGGAGAAAGCGTGATCTCTCTTTAGAGCTGATTTTGCAGCCTCCTCTGGGGTTCAGGCATTTTCTTAGAGCAGTTCTGCAATAGAGAGAGGACATAAGCATGACTATAATTGGGAAATTCGATTGGCATCTTCCTGCCAGGTCTGCCCCTGTCAGAGCAAGACCTCATCTTGATATCCCCTACGGCCTCCATTTCACACAATCATAGAATCATAAAATGGTTGGGGTTGGAAGGGACCTTAAATATCATCTAGTGCCATCTCCCCTGCCATGGGCAGGGATACCTTCCACTAGATCAGGCTGCTCAAAGCCACATCCAACCTGGCCTTCAACAATTCCAGTGAGGGGGCATCCACGACTACTCTGGGCATCCCCTTCCAGTGTCTCACCACCCTCACAGTAAATAATTTCTTCCTAATAGCTAATCTAAATCTACCCTCCACCAGTTTAAAACCATTAGCCCTGTGATGAATGCACTCAACCACTTAACTAAACTAGCAGTAGTTTGGTTCAGGCTCCAAAGGAGGTGAAGGCCTGAGCCGTAGCCGGGCCAAGAACTCCTCTAGTTCCAATCTGTTCTCTGAAAACCCACAAAGGAGCAGAGTGACACAGCGAGCATCGATGCCTGTGAGCTTGGAACACCGATCATGTGATTAACACATGAATAGCGGGTGGCTTTTCCAAGACTCATTTATCAAGGAACAAAGCAAGTTGTGGGTACAAGGACTCTCATGCATACCTTTCCCATCGCATGTAATTTGACTACGAGCCAACCACTTTATTCCATAAATGTGACAGCCTCAGTGAGCCTTCTCTGAGCTCTCCCTGCTAGGTAGCGTGGCTGCATGGCTGTGATCTCCCCTTGAGCTGGGACACCTCTCAAGTTTGCTCCTCGAGACCTTGAGACCTTGAGAGAGACCTTTTACCAACAGCAGATCTTTGCTAAGTGACTGACAGCATGCTGAATTAATACTCATGAAACATTACTAAAGCAGGGAGCTATTAAATGTTAATGACTATAAACTTTGTAAGGTAATTCCATTAGACATAAACCGTTGTCCAAGTCTGAGACTAAGATTGGACCTGGCTGCACCTAAGCTCCATCAGGAGTTTAGAAAGCAAGGGGGTGAACTCTGAACCTCATGACTCACCGGGACGGTCCTTCTACCACTTTTATCTCCGGTCTCTGTGTGAATCATTCTAACTCGATTCTTGCTCGTTTTTCCTGTGTATGTTTCTTCCATGCAGTCATTAATATAGTAAACCTTGCCACCAAATTTATTGCACTGTGTAAACCACTGTTAAACTTTGTTAAATTCCATCCAATTTATTGAACCCTGTTCAAACTATTCTTCTACCTCAATACAACATATTGCTGCTTCTCTCTTTGCAGTAAGGTGCATTCCACGCTTTCACGACACTCCAGCACAGGCCAACACACTCCTGGAGATACCTGGGAGGAGCCTCGGGGAGCTACCAGACATGGACCTGCCTTCCACATGAAGAAAACTCTTCAACAACTTACCTGGGAGGATTATTGGGCTACTACCCAAGATGTCAGACGTCTCCAGAAGGAGTGAATACACTCTTCGTGATGCCTAGGAGGACTCCTGGGGAGCTGCCATTCATGCAGCTGCCTCTAACATGGATACAAATAACTACCTACGGAGGAGGAGTTTGGGGCTGCTACCCATGACTTCAGCTGTCTCCAGATGAAGCCAAAACACTCTTGGAGATGCCTGAGAGAAGTCCCAGAGAGGTATCGGGCCTTGACCTGCCTTCAACATGAGAAAGCTCTTCATGTAACTAACGAGGAGGACTCTGGGGCTCCTACTGGAGACTTCAGCTATATCCAAGGAAGGCCAAAAAGCTCCTAAGCTGCCTGGGAGGAGTTCCAGAAATCTACATGGCATGGACCATCCGCCAGCATTGATAAAACTCCTTGGGTGGATTCCTTGGAGGAGTCTGGGGCTGCTACCTGTGAAATTCAGCTGTCTGCAGGGGAGGCCAAAACACTCCCAGAGCTGCCTAGGAGGAATCCTGGGGAGCCACTGGCCTTGGACCTGCCTCCAGCATGTTACAAAACGCTTCGGGTAGCTACCTTAGAGAAGTCTGGGGCTGCTACCTGGGAATTCATGCATGTCCAGGGAAATCAGTATGTTCCTGGGAATGCCTGAGACGAGTCCCAGGGAGCTACCAGGCATGGACCGGCCTCCAACATGAAGAATATTCTTCAGGTAACTACCTAGGAGTCAAATGCACTTTCTATCCAGGACATCGACTGTCTCCAGGGAAGGGCAAAACACTCCCAAGCTGCCCTGGAGGATGAACAGCAAGGTACAGAGCATGGACCTGCTTCCAACATCGACAAAACGCCTTGGCTAGCAACCTTAGAGGAGACAGGGGCTGCTACCTGGGAATTCCTCCATCTCCTGAAAAGGCCAAAACACTCTAGCAGATGCCTGGGAGGTGTCCCGTGGACCTACCGGGCATGCACCTGAGTCCTACAGGAAGAAAACTTTTCACGTAACTATCAAGGAAGAGTCTGTGGCTGCCAGCCAGGAAATTCAGCCATTTGCAGGGAACATCAAAACACTCCCAAGCTGCCTTGGAGGAGACCCAGAAAGGTACAGAGCATGGGCCTGCCTCCAACATTGGTAAAACTCCTTGGGTGGATTCCTTGGAGGAGTCTGGGGCTGCTACCTTTGAAATTCCACTGTCTCCAGGGCAGGGCAAAACATTCCACAGCTACCTGGGAGGAGTCCAAAGGAGCATACACAATGCTTGTTGGGTAGCGACTCTAGAATCATCTGGGGCTGCCTACAGGGAATTCACCTGTCTGAAGATAAAACCCCTATGCTCCTGGAGATGTCTTGGAGGAGCCCCAGAGAGCTACTGGGCATGGACCTGACTGCAGCATACACAAAACACCTTGGGTAGCCACCTTGGAAAACTCTGGGATGGATCCCTGCGAGATTCAGCTGTCTACAGCTGGGAGGCCAAAACATTCTGCAGATTCCTCGGAGGATTCCTAAGGAGCTACCGGGTGTGGACCTGCCTCCAACACACAGGAAACTCTTCAACTAACTAACTAGGAAAATGGTGGTGCTGCTACCTGGGACTTTAGCTGTCTGTAAAGAAAATGAAAATGCTCCAGCAGATGTATGGGAGAAGTCCTGATGCAAAAAGAGGAATGGATCTGCCCCCAACATACACAATGCTCCTTGGGTAGCTACCTGAGAATATTGTGGAGCTGCTACCTGGGAATGCACTTGCCTCCACAGGAAACCAAAAGAATCCACAAAATTCCTGGGAGGACTTCCACAGAGCTATGGGGCATGGACCTGCCGCTAACATACACCAAACTCTTTGGGTATCTCCCCTGGTGGAGTCTGGGGCTGCTACCCAGGACTTCAGCTCCCTCCACAGCAGGACAGAACACTTTGGAGATGCCTGGGAGGAGCCCAGGGGAGCTACAGGCCATGGACCTGCTTCCCATTTCTATCAGCAATCCATGAGAGAGGATCAATCAATAGCATGGCAGCAGTCAAGAAGAGCAGCCATCAATCCTATAGCAACAACCAGTCTTTCAGCAAGAGTCGATAGAACAGCTACAAACAAGTAGGTGTATACTATTGCAGGTTACGACACACTTATCATTAGCGAGGGAACTTCTCAAAACAGCAGCAGGTCTACTGATGAGAGACTGCCTATATGGAGCTATAATACTGGTATAAAGTGAAGGAGACAGATTTCAGAAAGGGCCAAAGCATCCCAGGGGGGAGGAGAAACCGATCCTGAGGGGACCCAGCCGTTCCACAGCTGGGCGGATAAACCAAACCGACTCCAGAAGTGAGCCCAAATGGGGAACAATACTGTAACAGACAGAGCCTCACTTCAGAGATGACCTGGAGGTGTCTGGATTCTTGTTACCTCGCTGTGCTGCAAAGCGGCCACCTGCACGTTTCAAGGATGCTTCCGGTCGCCAGGCGCACAGCTCCCGGGCGCGCAGGAACGTTCTGCTCAGTCATTTCCCCTTCTAACCAGTCGCCTTATGGCTGCTCACACCTGCCTGCTCCTGCCCTATCAGCTCCTCAGACACCAGTGACATCACAAGAACCTCCTCGAGCCAGGGGCCTACTCATGCCCTATCAGCTCCTCACACACCTCTGACCTCACAACCACCTGCACAGCAGCAGCGTCCTCACTCCCAACACCACGCCTTTTTCCCCTCCGTCTCCATCTCTGTCTCCCATCTCCCCCTGCTCTCCTCTCTCCCAGGCACCTTTCTCACCCACTCCACCACCTCCCAATGCCTCTGCCTGTCTCTCTGCTTGTGTGGCTCTTGCTACCTCGGAAGCATTGTCCCAGCCACGTCAACTGCATCTCCTTCTCTGCTCCCTCTGCTCTCATACTCACTGTGCCCACTCCTAATGCACTTTTTGACATCATGGGCCCACTTGTCCTGCCTCCCTTCTGCCGTTAAATCTTGTTCCTGCAAGAGAAGTCACAGCCTGTCCGTGTCCCCTCTCTGCCATCTTACCTGCATCTTCCTGAGCTGGACACCTGCTGGGAACCGTCACCATCAGTCCCGGCTCTCATTAAAGTCTTCTGGCACAGGCGCAGCTCTGCTGTGCTTGCTGTGTGCCATGCTTCCTGAAGGACAACAGCAACACTCAAAGTTACTCCTGGGCAACGTCCTGCTGCGAAGAGCTGATTTCAAGGCAGCTTGGCAGCAGACCCTGACGCCGTGCCAGGGCTGGCCACATCTGGATCCTTCCAGCAGCATTTTGGAAAGCCCATTCCCAGCTGTGAGCGCCAGGCCAAGGGCACGGGGCAAAAACAGCCCCAACTCCCGAGGGCCCCAGGCCCCAACTGGCCTCTGTCCCCAAACTACTACCACTTCCAAACCGGCTCTCCCTCCAACTGAATTATCTCCTGTTTTGGGAAAAGAAACCGCATACTTCCAGATTCAGTAGTCTGACTAAGACTGTTAGAGGGCGATTTGGGCTTCAGCTCCATAACAAAAGAATTTCCATTTCACAATATCAGCCACCACCTCCATGATCATCTTGTCAGTAACCCACGAAGGCTGCTTGTAAAGACTCTAACTGGTAATTAAACGTATCCTTTCCTCCCCAAATCTTTGTTTCCCTCAAATCCTCAGACTACTGCAGTAATAATCATACTATTATTCTGTAATTACTCCTGAGAACCTCCAAAGATCCTGTCATTACAGAAACACACACCACCCTGCAGGAGGACAAGACAACACAGGGTCAGCCAGTATGACTGTCAGTGGCACAAGAGGTCCTTGTGTCCAAGAACACTTGGTAAGTCCCTCATCCAATGAGAACGAGGATATATTACTTTTTCCTTCCCTAATAAGCTGAGGCGCTTCTGGGGATCTTTACAAGATCCAGAGCTTAACATGGCAACACTTTGGGCACAGAGGATGGGTCTGGTCATTTGTTTTAGTCTTCTCATAAACCCTGAGGCGTGTGTTTTAGCTATTCATAAACTATTTTGCTCTTTTCTTCACATTCCTCCACCAAGAGAGAACAAAAAGCCAATGACTAACAGCACCAGGACATTTCGAATGCTCTGCTAATACATGAGCTTTCCAATAAGCGTGTCACGGGCATAGCTGCAGCGAGCTGAAAGCTGCACGGCACACACCAGTAGTGCGCAATGAGGAATGGCCAGTGCACATCAGCACCCTCGTTCGGACAGACGGCCATGGCTGAAGACAAGTCTGCTCGCTCAGGACGCTGAACCTCCACTGCACCCACACCCAGCCCTGACCAAAAGGGGACACAGAGAGACGCAGAGTGACTGGCCACAATCAGCGCTTGGCTCAGGGGGCATGCAGGGCAACGGGGACCCAGACCAACTGAGAACAAGGCCCCATGGTCACCTTTTCCTCCTTTTCCCCTTCCAGGTGACGCTGGTCAAGCCCCAGGCACCTGCAGGCATTTGCTGTACGCAACTCCCCTGATGCTGGATATCTGATACACATTTTAACAAAACAACACACCCTCAGAGATTCTGTTTGTTCACCTTGAGCAGAAGGGAAGCTGCGTGTGTGGGTGAGGAAGATCTGCTTTCCCAATTTACTTTTTATGCCTCAGCAAAATCACTGCAACGTTCGACTAGAGGACAGCACTGAAATCAAAAGGGGAAGTGACCAAGAAGGCTCCAAATGCACATTTCCACCTGATTGCCTTAAACAAAACAGACCTGGGATCCTGATTGCTCACTTCAGCCTGGAATAGCCCCATTCCTCATCCAAAAGCTACTGTGTGCCTGGCTGAGGACAGGCACAATCCATGCAGCGAGCAATCAGAGCTCAACCCTGCACTTTCCTGGGTCAAATTTCCTTGGAAAACTTCTTCCCTGGGTTCTTTTAAAACCTGTAACTGAAGAAAACATCCCTGAGGGATTGACGGGAACTTCCTGGCTGTGGGAAAACCATCCACCCTCTGCACCCCATTTACCAAGAGCCGGCAGCACAGCCTGGCTGGGGGGAAAGGCAGGAATCAGAGCTGGGGGCTGAGAGAGGAGCACAAGCATCTGCCAAGGGAGCTGCGTCCAGCCAGGAGCACTCCCCACTGGCTTCTCGGACAACAAAGCCCCGGTGCGTGCTCCCACCAGGAGGGAGAAACAACTTCCAACATTTCCCTCATTGCCCAGGGATTCCCGGGGCCATCAAGAGCTACCTCTCTGTGGCACCGCACAGTTCAGCTACCGATGGTGCGCAGGGTCACCCGTAATGAATACAATACAACCCACCAGCCCAGGACTCAGACGGGTATTGAGGGAGGGCAAAAGGAAGAGGGATGAGAGGATGTCAAGGGTGCAGAGAGGATAATGCGTGCTTGGCCAGCTTAAAGCCAGCACCTACAGGGAGTCCGCTGCCATGGCCTCCCCAGAAGGACACAGTCCCTTCCACTTCCCACCCACCACCAAGCTCTCTTGTGTTCCCACCAGACATTTTTAAGGCATTTTTCAGGTCTGTGTCAAACAGAAAACACCTGAGTAATTCTGGGTGCTATCAGGAAACACCCCAGAAGTCACTCTAGGTTGCCAGCACATCAACATTCAGGGATGGAGCACCAGCCATGTCCGTTGCCTTTGGGCATTCACAAAATCCAAGCAGCTGGTGAAGCCATTACTCACAGGATTTGTTCCCCATTCGAGCCATCGCTCCTCTCAGGAACAGAGGGGAAAGCTCTGGATGACAAAGGATGGCAGGAGGGGCTCCAGAAAAAGAAGACCAGTGCAGGAATATCCCCATCACTTAATTGCAAAGAAATAATTCTAGCTCCATGAAATGAGTACTCAAAATGAAAGACACACAGCAGCATCTGCCATCAAAACTCTTTCAGTGGTAGTTTTACCTGCTGCAGAGCTGCAGGCTGATGACCTTACCGTCACTGTCACAAGGCCCCAGTTCACAGCAGTTACAAACACCCTTTTGAAAGACTCCATATCGGCTTCTCCTAAGAGGACCTGCTGCTTACTTGTAGTAATAGTAACTCTACTTGTAGCCCCTGTCTATCCAGTCTGTAGCCTGCAGCTCTGAAGGGACAGACCAGTCTATACTCATAGCCTGTATCGACCTACCCTGTGATCTGTCCAGAAAGCCAAATCATCACCTTTAATGGAGAATGGAGCTTGGGGCAAGCAGGGAGAAACAAAAATTGGAAAAAAGGAACAGTGTAGGCACGCAATTAAAGGAGAAAGGAACTGAGAAGAAAGGAACCTCCCCTGCTTTCAGGGAAAGACCCCAGCCCCACCATCCCCCCCTACTCAACCCACTATCTTAAGGAGGAGACGCTGCATGGCGGCCACGTCCTCCCCCTCCTCACCACCCTGCAGGCTGCTGCAGGGCCCTTGGGCTGCGGGGAGGGGATGTGGGTGAGGTGATGGCGGGTAGCCCCATGGCAAGCATCAGCCCCCACCCATCCTCATACACCCCACCACCATCCCAGTGCCCTCACCATCACATCCTCATCACCGCCAGATGGGTTCCAGCAGCAATGGTGGCAAGAAGCCCTGTGGCCCATGGCTGCCGTCTAGTGGCACGGCCACGGGATACTGACTCTGTGTGAGGCAGCAGTTCCTATGCAGATGGGGGGTTCAGGAACATGAGGACGGCTGGGGCGGGGGGGGAGGGGAGAGAGAGGAGAGAGGGGGGAGGGGTGGAAGGGGGGAAGAGGGTCCTCGGGCCTGGGCCAGGGGTGCTCAGCCTTGGGGCAGGCCCCACGTGCGCCATGTTGAAGCTCAGCCTGGCCGCGGCAGAGCCCACCGCCTTCTCCCATCGGTCTTTGCCGGAATAGGTCGGGAGGGCTGTCAGTCTCCTCCCCTGAGGTGATGCTGCCTCTGATTGGCCCCCAGGTGGTCAGGCTGCTGTGCTGCTGTGCCCGCCCTGCACCTGAGCTCATGACATCCGATTGGCTGCCTGGGCTGTGACTCTTCCCTGGTTTGAGCCTGCCCTCCCCTTAGATGAGCCTTCCTCTGATTGGCTGCCTTGTTACAGTCAATCACATGCCTTGCCCCACCCCCTCAAAGGCAATTGGCTGTCCTGGGTCCACTGACTCCCCATAGGCTTCTGGGCGGACGTTGCCAGGCGACCAGCTCCGCCTGTAGGGTTCAGACCCTCCAATGAAACGGTGGGCCCTAAGGAAAGGCTCTGGGTCAGAATAGCAAAGCTAGGACCCCAAAAATGATGATTTTGGCCCCAAAACAGGAGCTTTGGGCACTGAAAGGCTGGGCTAGGACTTTGATGCCGGGACAAATGACGACTCGCCCGCTTGGCAGAGCGCGGGTGCCTTTTCGTGCCCCGAGGTGTTTCCGGAGGGGCAGGCTGGGCTAAA
Source organism: Ciconia boyciana (assembly GCF_034638445.1). Classification (NCBI taxonomy): domain Eukaryota; kingdom Metazoa; phylum Chordata; class Aves; order Ciconiiformes; family Ciconiidae; genus Ciconia; species Ciconia boyciana. The sequence continues at coordinate 310,098 of NW_027328407.1, forward strand.
GCTTCTCTCCTCCTCCCTCCGGGGCTGTGGTCTGGCGGGGCAGCTGGGCCTGTGGTGCAAGGACACCCTGGGTCCGGCTGTGCTGTCCTGCAGGCAGCGGCAGAGGCCGGGAATGACACTGTCTGCTCAGCACACGCAGGGTGGTCCCCATGGGAAGGACACCACGGGACAGCGCTTTTTTGTTTCAGCTTTATTTAAAAACAAAAATCATTTGAATACGGCCCTTTTGCAGGGGTACGATTTCACTTCCCCAAGGCTCAGCAGAGCCAGCAGCACAGGCACCGCAGGCTCCATCTTGATGTTAGGTCCCGAGATGTCAGGACGTAGATGGCCTTAGCTGCCAGGGAGCTGATGGAGAGTTCGGGGTCTTTCCCCAAGGGCAGGATGGCTGCAACAGAAGGAAGCAAAGCAGCCGTGAACCCCCACTGCCTGCAGAGGCCTGCGGAGACCCCGGGAGTCCCCTCCAGACCATGCCAGCCCCACCCATCTCTGTCCCTGGCCAGGAGGAGCAGGCGAGACAAACAGACCAGCTGGAAGCTGCTGCTCAGGAATGCCCCGTGTGCCCCTGACATGTTCCCCGGCCCCTGAAGGCTCTTCCTGGAGCAGGGCCAGGCATGGCAGCACCCTGCCCAGCCTCTGTGCCCTGCCCCACCAGCCCCGGCCAGCACAGCACTGCCCCTACTCACCGTTGCAGATATCCCACAGCTTCTCCCTCCTTAGGTTCCTCAGGTGCCGTGCGGCCAGCCCTAGGCACAGAGCTCCCGTCAGACCTCCTGCTCCCCAGCACGCTCCCAGCAGCACGGCCCCTGGGCCTGCCAGCGCGGCCGCACACCCGCCCCCCCCTCAGTGGGGCTGACCCCAGGGAAGCCACAGGGCTGCCCCTTGCTGCCAGTGCAGCGGTGGGGACTGGGGCCAGGCTGCCAGAAGAGGGACCCCAGGGGCTGTGGCTCACCGATGAACCTGATGGCCGCCTCTCGCAAGCTGGCCTGAGCATCCTTCAGGTACGGCAGGCTCTGACACACATATTCTTCCACCCTGCTCCTGTCGTGCAGTACCTGGAGAGAGCACAAGGGCACAAGGCTGGTACAGGCCCTCCCCAGCCACCCAGAACAGTCCCTCCTACCAGTGCCCTCCTTCCCTCCCATCCCGGAGCCCTGTGGGGCTGAGGTTCAGAGAGAGCCGCAGGCACAGGGGGCCTGGCTGTGCTGAGACCCCGCTGTCCCACTGCCAGGGCTCACATGTGCCATGACCTTGTTTAGCACCCTGGGGGCAGGGAGGGGAGAGGGGCCTGGAGAAGAGCCCTTGGGGGCTCCGTGCTTGAGGGCAGGGAAGGAGGATGCAGCTCCAGGCTCTGGGCTGCGGGCTGGAGCAGGGCAGGCCAGGGACAGCCACACAGCCCTCCCCACGGGAACGTGGGGCAGCCCTGGTCCAGCCCGGCCCTGGGGCTTGGGGGTTGTCCTCACCAAGCACTCTCCAATCAGCTCTGTCTGTCTCGTCTTGGCCAGGTAGCTGAGCTTCCTCCACTGCAGGAACTCTGCACAGGCGAGCAGGGTGTCCCCAGAGGCCTGCAGAGAAGCAGAGGTTGGGAGATGGCACCACAGCCCAGGGAAGGAGACCTGGCATCCTCCTCCTCTCGGCCAGGCTCCGAGCCGTTCCCAGCCCCTTATGGGAAGAGGCAGCGGGGCACAGACTCTGAACTGGGCCAGCTCCTTCACACCCAGGCTCTGGGTGGGCAGAGCTGTGATCCCGGGATGCAAGGCCAGTCCAGCACTGGCTGCATCTCCCTTCCCAACATTCTCCAGGGGGGAATGGAGCAGGGGGGAAGGAGGAAGGCAGTGGTGGGACCAGGGCAGGGAAGAGGGGAGCAGTGGGACCCTGAGGTGACACACATTCCCAGACTCTGACGTCCAGCAGCCCTTGTCCCTTATGCCCGGGCCACCCCCATGGTGTCAGCACGCCCTTCCCCGCGACACCGGTCACTCGTCATTGCACCTTGGCCACGCTCTTGTTCTGGTCGTTCATACGGATGAACAGCGGGAGCAGGACCCTCTGCACTTTCTTCTTCATCTTTTTCTTGCTTCTCTCCACCACAGTCTTCATCACATCTTTGAAGAGGCTGATGGAGAGCTCCCGCACCTGGCTGGACTCCTGGTAGGGAGGAGGACAGGGAGACTTCAGCAACAGCCACTCCCTGCTCATGGTGAGCAAGGGCGTTAGCGTGGCTGATGTGAGGGGAGATGCTCTGGGGTTGCATCCTGAACACAGGGGCTGTGGGCCAGATCTGCAGCTGCGGCTGAACGGCCCCAGAGCCCTGAAAGGCCATGGGAGAGGAGTGAGGAGGGGAGCCCTGCCCGAGCAATGCCCAGAGGGCTGGGTCTTGCAGAGTGCCCATCTGTAGGGCTCAGGCTCCTACGGCAGCCTTACATCATCAAAGAGGGGCAGGAGCTTCTCCGCCAGCTGCAGAGCAATGAGGCTGGCTTCCTCCCTCTTCATGTGAGCCATCATGTTCCCCAGGAATAGCAGGGCCTTCATCTTGACATCAGTGTTGGCATCCTGCAGGGTCTCCATGATGTCTGGCAGCAGGACCACCATTTTTCTTGCCTGTATGAAACACACGGTTTCCTTATTGTGAAGCGGTGAAAGACCACCCTGGCTTTAAAAATGCACTGGTCGCTGAGCACCAGCCTCCTGTCCGGCTTCCCAGCAGGTGGCACAGGAGTCACTGCAGCAGCCTCCTGGCAGGCAGTGGCCACTGCTGGGGATGCAGGGAGAGCACGGGGAAGGGAAGAGTGTGCAGGAGAGCAGTGTCCCTGGCTCAGCCACCCCCTTTTCCAACTGGCCTGAAGGGACAGATCGATTGGAAACCCTCTGTGCATGGAGGGCTCCCCAGGCACCCACCAGGCCCCTCCATAGCAGGGAGGGTGACTGGAGCCATCACCCCACATCCTGACTCCCAGCCAAGGCCAAGGCACCACATTACCCACTGCCCCAGGCCCCAGCTGCCAACATGGATCCACTTGACTACACCCTGCTCACCGTCTCAGGTGTCTTTGAAAGCGTGATGAGGCCCCTGAGCACCAGTGAGAGCATCACCAGGCTTGGATGCCTCAGGAACCTCTGGGCTTTGTACAGGGCAGCAAACTCCTCTGTTTCAACGTCAGCGCAGACCAGCAGCTAAAAGGAAGACAGCAGTGAGAGACCAGCAGAGCCCGCAGGGCTCCCTCCACCGCGCTGGCACAAAGGAGGCACGACACGCGGACGGTGGCAAGTGGAGGCTGACCCTAAGGGGCTGTGTCCGTATGTGCTGGAGGAGGTGGCCGTTTGGAGGCAGACAGAAGGGAGGGGGCCGTGCCTGTTTCCCTGGGGAGGCAGGCACAGCCCTGAAGGTCACTGAGGCATGGTCACTCACAGCCAAGGGACAGATGCAGGCGTCCTCCGCGGCACAGCTGAACACCTGGCGCAGCTGCTGGTCCTGGAGCACGCTGAGCAGCTCCGTCAAGACTCTCCACAAAGCCCAAGGCACAGAGATCATCACCTCCCACATGGCCAGGGCAGCGCTGCAGACGCAGAGCGCTCGGTCAGCAGGGCTGCCTCGGTCACTGCACCGTACCTGGGCCAGCCTCTCCAGACACAGGAGGTGCTGCAGCCCTGACCCTGCCCACCCCCCTGACTTGCGGTGCCTGGGGGCCCTGCCCACGCAGGCAGGAGGAGGAAGAGATGGTGTTCCCCATGGGGCAGGGAGGAGCATGGTGGGCCCTGCTCCTCAGGGATGTCCCGCAGTTTTCCGTGGGTCTGGCAGCCAGAGAGTCTCTGGGCTCCTCTCCCCACAGGGAACAAGCCCTCAAGGCTGTCGGGGCCAGTACCTGTCACATGTTGGAGAGATCTTCAACAGGCTCCTGACCACTTCCCTGGGGCACCACGTGGTCAGCAGGAGAAGGAGTGAGTCCAGGCTGTGCCGGGCTGGCGCCGTGTGGATGCGCTCCACGTTTATGTGGATGTACCTCACGATCTTTGGCACCTGGAGGGGACACGGGTGAGGAGGGTGCTGCCACTGGAGTGCAGCCATTGCCCAAGCTGCCACTGAAACTGCTGCCCTTCCCATCCCTCTCTGCTGCCCTGAAATGGCTTCAGGTGCCCCAGAGAGCGGGGTTAAGGAAGGAGGGAAGAACAAGGCCTGACAGGGCTCACGGGCAGGGCAATCCAGCCACAGGGCACTTACATCCGTCAGCCAGGAGGGAGGGTCTCTCATGGCCATCTCCAGGACATTGCTGCCCATCTGCCTGTCATAGATGTCATCTGCTGTCAAGGCCTGAATGGCCACCAGGAGAACGTCTGTCATCTGAGAAGGCTGGAGGTATTCTCCAAACACCTACGGGAGGAAGGAAGGGAGGAAAGAAGACATGTCACGCCAAGCATCCTGATAGTGCTGCTTGGCTGAGCAGCGCGAGCAGCTCTGGCAAGAGATGCCCGGCAGTGCTGTCAGCAGTGCACAGAGGAAAGCTGGAAGCAGGGGTTGCAGTCTCTGCAGGACACAGGATGAGAGCAGAGGGTCCCCAGGGGGAGGGAGGAAGGTTGGGGTCATGGGTACCCTATGGTGACTCTACAGAGAGAACCAGGGCTCGCTGGTGGCCAGGAGGGCTGGAGCTGCTGCTGGGACACTGGAGTGCCACCCTCGGCATACTGCCTGCTCAGGGACAGCAGGAACCCTCTCACCAGGGACAGTGAGGCCATGCCAGTGAGGCCAACCCCACTGATTCTGGGTCCCTTTGCTCACACAAGGCTCCTGCCAATGCCATGGTCAAGAGTCCCAGCAAGGGGGGAGCTCATTACCGTGGTCATGTCGCTGCTGTCAAGCGAAGAAAGAAACCAGGTGCTCTCAGAATCCCATCCCAGTTGCAGCTCTGGAAGCTCTGGATTCTCCTCTGACAGTGTCTCGCCTACATGGAGGGGAAACACAGAAGAGTTGGTAGGACACAGCATCTTTGCCAACAAGCTTCCCAAGTGGTGAAAAGAGCTTTAAGCTTGGCATGGCTGAGGAAGGAGGCTGCGCTGGGGCCGGCTCCCAGCCCTGAGCAGCAGTGGCATTCAAGCACCACCGTGACCCCTGCCCGTGGGACCCCTGCTGCCAGCGTGCCAAGGAAACGGGATCCTGGCATAAAGCCGGTCGCGCTCCCTGGCCGCAACACTGCCCAGCCCCAGGGGGCCCCTCACTCACCATTCTGCAGTGGCTGGACCGTGGACACCTCGTAGGGCTCCAGCAGAGAGATGCTCTCCTGGGGAGCCCCCACCTCCTCCCAGGGCACCCTGGTGCAGCTGGGGGGTCTCTCTGCCATCTTGTGAGTTGTAGGAAAGTGTGTGGGGGAAGGGGGGCAGCTTAAGGGAAATGCCTCGGCACCGTGGGGCTGCCAGAGGCAGCAGGGCAAGACGTGGGCTGTGCTCGGAGTCTCCTCGCCAGCTCCGCGCTCCTGCCCTGTCCCGTTGCTGTCTTGTCAGACACTGCAGGGCTGCGGCCACGCTGGCTATATATGGTGCCGTGGGGTGTCACAGAGGGGTGTCACAAAGGGACCCACTGTGACCCGCCGCCTGGGCTGGGAGGGGCAGGCCATCCACTGCAGGGGGTAGGGAGCCAGCTCACCATTGGCCCATGGGTGGTCCTCTTGGGTTGCCCCCAGGCCCCCATCTGCCCTTATGTCCCCTCAGGACCTTCCTGTACCCTCTGCCTCGTCCCAGAGCCCTGTGTTCACAGGCCCCAGCATGGCCCCAGGACCTCCCTGCTTCTCCCACTCTGTGTAGCGCTCTCTTCACATCTCTACAGTTTCTGGCATCTCACAGTTACGTCCTTTCCCCCACTCTGAAAATCTCTTTCAGCACCAGAAAGCAAAAGATGTTTACGCCTCCTCCTCTCCTCTGATCACTCTTTGGGGATACAATTGTGCATGGGACTCTTACAGTGTGTATCGCTTAGCAGATGCTGTCAGAATAGGAAACCCAAAAGAAAAATTCTCTCTCTTTGCTGCATTGCCTTAACATCCTTAATCAATGCCCTCACCTACAGCCCAAGAGACAGACAACTGGAGGAGTCATTCAGAAAAGTCTTCTCTAAACACACGGATCTCACTGGGATCCAAACCAAGCCTGGCTGATTTGAACAGCTTCTAAGCTGCTCCTTATTTGTGCCTTTAGACATTTCTCGAGATTTCTAAGGTGGGCAGTGGAGAGGATAGACATTTTTGGATGGTGTCTGCCGTCTCATTGCTTATGGAAGCTCTCATTCCTTTTCATCTTCATCAACCCTGGCTCGAGGTGTAACTCATTGCTTTAGAAAGTGAGAAACTGTTGGAGATGGCAGACCATGAAAGGAGAAAACTGGTTGGCCTGGGATGAAACTGGGGAGACCATAAAGGGAAACCGTACCAGACAAAAGATCGGAACGTAGAGTATCAGGACAAAAGGGGAAAAGAGGGACAGAAGGTGCAGCTGAAAATGAGCCAGGGACAGCTGGGGGTCCCAGTCCAGCAGCCTTGTACCTGCTCCGTGCAGCCTGCAGCAGGACAAGAAACCTGTTGCCCTGACTGTACCGCCTGTGTGTGACTGGCTGCTGTAGTCAGGCGGACCTGCAGTGCTCCCCAACGTCAGCAAAGGGGCACCTGGTGTGCTGGTTCTGGCTGGGATAGAGTTAGTTTTCTTCACAGTAGCTAGCATGGGGCTGTGTTTTGGATTTGTGCTGGAAACAGTGTTGATAACACGGGGATGTTTTCATTCTTGCTGAGCAGTGCTTGCACAGCGTCAAGGCCTTTTCTGCTTCTCACACCGCCTCACCAGCGAGTAGGCTGGGGTGCACAAGAAGTTGGGAGGGGACACAGCTGGGACAGCTGACCCCAACTGACCAAAGGGATATCCCATACCATATGACATCATGTTTAGCAATAAAAGCTGGGGGAAGAAGAAGGAAAAGGGGGACATTCGGAGAGATGGCATTTGCCTTCCTAAGTAACCATTATGCGTGATGAAGCCCTGCTTTCCTGGAGATGCCTGCACACCTGCCTGCCCACGGGAAGCAGTGAATGAATTCCTTGTTTTGCTTTGCTTGCCTGCACAGCTTTTGCTTTACCTATTAAACTGCCTTTAGCCCAACCCATGAGTTTTCTCACTTTTACCCTGCTGATTCTTTCCCCCATCCCCCTGGGGGGGAGTGAGTGAGTGGCTGTGTGGGGCTTTGCTGCTGGCTGGGGTTAAAGCACAATACCTGGACAGGACAGAGGAGGGATCAAACCTCACCAACCAAGGGTTTTGTTGGTCTGCAATAACTCTGATTCTTCAATGATTCAGACATTAATACTGGAGCAGAAAAGGGTCATCCCACTCATTTGTGCTTTCTCTTATCTTGTAGATATTAAAAATGCCCGAGAGATAGTAAATGTGTTCATTAGAAGAAACAGGTCACGTGACTATTTCCTTGTTTCACATCCCTCTGTTTTCAAAACCTCTTCAAACCATACTGAGGCTGTAAAGGGAAGGTCTGGACCCGTTCTGTTTGTGCTGACTGCCTAAGACTCTCCCTGTGTCCAGAGCAGATGGGAACAGGCTGTGTCTCCCAGAGCGATGCTTGTGCCAAGCCCCTGCCCCGCTTTATGTGACGAGTAAAAGGCAATCCATTTTGGGGGTGTCAATGCAGTTTACATTTAAAGAACGCAGGGAGCAGCCCTGCTTGTGGCTGGCAGACGGACAGGAGCTTGTTCACACACAGCAACTCAATCAATTTCCACTGCCGGAGAGACCCACAGGTCACAAAGGGACCCACAGTTTTAAGGGGATCGCTTATAAGGGAAGTCCAGCCTGACTAAAAATGAGGTTTTGGGCATAAAAATGAGGCTTTGGAGCCTAAAAGGAGGGGCTGGACCCTAAAAGAGCAGTAACAACCTAACCCTGACAGGAGTAACAGCCCCTCCTGCTGCTGCCAAAAGGAGGAGAAAGTCCCTCCCCCATCTCATGCCCCACCTTACACGAGCAAAAGCCCACGGACCGCAAGGAGGGCTCCGAGACTGAGGCGGCCGCATGCCGCATGCGCGCAGCTCCCTAAGAATATACATTTCACAGCTTCCTCAGCTGGAAGCCTCCACAGTGCAGGTCATCTCTCAGCAATTCAAGGGGAAGAGAGGCCTCCAAGGAGCAGGGAGAAGAGGCCTGGCTTTAGTTCGAGAGAAGACTCCTGAGAAGAGCAACTCCTGCCCTCCGGTCCTGGCCCTGACATTAACCTCACTATATTGCTCTGCAGATTTCTGGCTGCAGGTCAAGCACAGTGCAAATCCTCCTGCAGCCTTTTGCTCTTCCAGCCAACAGCTTGAGCAGCGCTTGGCCATCCCCACGGCATGCTGGGAGCTGCAGTCTGTCACCCCATGGCTTCGATCCCTGGGAATCATCACCCTCTGGGAGTACCAAGACGACAGCTCCTCATTACATGTCCTGAGAGCAGCTTCCACCGACTGTCCCCTGCTACACACCAACAGCAACAGCACTGTCCTCTCCCCTGCCCATCTCCACGTTCGGCAGGAGCTGTTCACACAGCCCTGGCAGCCGGCCGTGCTGCCTGAAAATTCCTGCTGTGCTGCTCAAGGCCATGAGAACTGTCACGCTACGGCTGTACCCATATCTCTGTTCCTCGTGCTGAGCGACACTGCCCAGTTCTGTGTATTCCCACCTGTCTACAGCCAGCTGTTGCCTTCTGTAGCATTTTGGAAAAGCACCCTTTTTGTTTCTGAATACCTGCTGTGACCTCACTACAGGACGGGCCCAGAGTCCATGACCATGGCTGGTAAAGTCCGTAGCGATGCAGAACTGTGCAGGGATGAAAAATACCCAGTAACAACAATTTGTGCTCTGAACTGGGGCTTAGTCCCTGTGCAAGTACAGCACCAATCCAGATTCATAACTGAGGGTGTCAGTTAATCCCAGGTGCCACATACACTGTACCTTCTTCCATCACCTCCTCTCGATGAACGGTTTTCCAGCCTCTTCCATCACATCCCAGCTCAGATACCTGCACTCTGGCTCAGGGCTGACTGGGGGCTGGCGACCCTCGGGGCAGCAGCAGGAACCGCTCTGACCCTGGTTGTGAGGTTGTCCCTGGGGCTGAGCACTTGGGCCCAGGACTGGTGAACTGGGCCATGGTGGGGCCCGTGGGCAGTGAGGTCTCCAGGGCTGCCCCAGGCCCATCCACGCTGGGAGATACATAGTCCAGGGCCTGCAACTGCCCTGAACCCCCACACTGCACACCAAGAGGCAGCCAGTAAGAGTGAGCCCCATGCTGAGTGACCCCTCAGGCTGCCAATAAGAGAGAGTATCCCCTCAGGGGAGGGTGGGTCCCAAAACAGGGCAGAGTGACAGCCCAGATGGCCAATCAGAGGTCATCACCTCAGGTGGAGGGAGGGCGCCCTCCAGGGCAGCCTGACCAGCTGGGGGCCAATCAGAGACAGGGTCACCTTAGGGGAGGGCGGGCTCAAACCAGGGAAGAGTGACAGCCCAGGCGGCCAATCGAAGGTCATGAGCTCAGGTGCAGGGCGGGCACAGCAGCACAGCAGCCTGACCACCTGGGGGCCAATCAGAGGCAGCATCAGCTCAGGGGAGGAGACTGACAGCCCTCCCGACCTATTCCGGCAAAGACCGATGGGAGAAGGCGGGGGGCTCTGCCGGCGGCCAGGCTGAGCTTCAACATGGCGCACATGGGGCCTGCCCCGAGGCTGAGCAGCCCCCAGCCCAGGCCCGGGGACCCTCTTCCCCCCTTCCACCCCTCCCCCCCCCTTCCACCTCTCCCCCCTCTTTCCCCTCTCTCCCCTCTCTCCCCCACCCCCCCGCCCCAGCTGCCCCCATGTTCCTGAACCCCCTGTCTGCATGGGAGCTGCTGGCTCACACAGAGTCAGTATCCTGTGGCTGTGCCACTAGACGGCAGCCATGGGCCACAGGGGTTCTCGCAGCCATCGCTGCTGGCATCCAACTGGCGGTGATGAGGACGTGATGGTGAGGGCAGCGGCATGGCGGTGGGGTGGATGAGAATGGGTGGGGGGTGATTGCATGCCATGGGGCTACCCGCCATCACCTCACCCACATCCCCTCCGCGCAGCCCAAGGACACTGCAGCAGCCTGCAGGGTGGTGAGGAGGGGAAGGACGTGGCCGCCATGCAGCATCTCCTCCCGGAGATGGTGGGTTGAGTACTGGGGGATGGTGGGGCTGGGGTCTCGCCCTGAAAGCAGGGAAGTTCCCAGGGTTGATGCTCTTCCCCCTTTCTCCCCACAGCTACTGCACATCATCTCCTTGCTGACGCTGCCTGACCTGCTGAGACTGCGCCAGACCTGCCGCTACCTCCATGAGGTGTGCGACAGCGAGGCCAACCTGCCGCTACCTCCATGAGGTGTGCGACAGCGAGGCCAACTGGTGCCACCTCTGCACCCCTGTCCCCCGCCGCTGCCAGCGCCCGGCCCTGCAAGAGGGCCGCCATCCTCAACAGTGAGTCCGCCATTTGCAATGGGGGGATTGTGGCACCTTGTCCTCCAGCAGCAGGCACACAGTCCTTTCAGTTCACATAAACACGGGATACAGAGTGAGATCATGCAGAGAGATTGTATCGAAAAGATTTAATCAATATGAGTGTTGATCAGGCAATTGATGGTCTCCTGCAGTTGCCTGGATCTTTCTCCCAGCTGCGAGGCGAGGGCAGCTAGTTTAGTAATTTTCTGCTGCAGCCTCTCTGCCTCCTTGCATGCTTCTGGGGAGCCTGCCTTTTCCAGGAGGCGGCTCTCCCTCTCAAGGGCACTCTGTTGCCTCTCCAGGTCTTGCAGAACACGCTTCAGGCGGGTGTTCTGCTCCAGGAGCTGGCTGCGTTTCCTGCCGAGCAGCACGACGTCTTCCCCCTCTGGCACCTGGAGCTGAGCACTTGCCACAGTCTTGCATGTTGTTTGCTGCCCAGCGCTGTGGCTGTCCGGCGGTCTTTCCTGTAGCGCTGCCAGGGCCTGGGGCCCGTTTCTGCCTGAGGAACAGGAGCTCTGTGTCTCCTGTTGGCCCTCGTGCTCAGGAAGGCCTCTGGGCTGGCCCATGCCTGGGGATGCGGGCAGCTCGCCCTCGTACGGCTTCAGGATGTATTTGATGAAGAGTCTCCTCTCCAGCTGCAGCTGGTTCTGGAGGTGGCGGATGCAGGCAGGCTGGTAGCCATCCGTCTCCCAGGACAGCCTGCTGAGGACGTCCTGGAGCTTGCTTTGGGCTTCCTGCCGCTCCTGGTGGGCCTCACCATCTCCTCAGCCAGCTGCTGCTGCAGGTCCCGTGCCTGGCGAACAGCAGCGGTGCACTCCCGCCGCAGCAGCTCCTGTCCCTCGCGGAGCTCGGCCTCCTTCCAGCGCAGCAGCTGGCAGGTCTCTGCCTCCCGCTGCCGCTGGTTCAGCTCCTGCAGCCGCTGCACCTCCAGAGCATGTCGCTGCTCCCACTGGGATTGCAGCCGGTGTGCCAGGAGCTGCTGCTCCCTCTCCAAAGCCGCCTTCAGCTCCCGGGTTTTGGCAGCGAAGCACCGGTGCAGCTCTTGGGTGCGGAGCCGCTCTTTCTCCAGCTCAGCCTGTAGCGCTTCCAGCTCCCTCCTCTGCTTCTCCTTCTGTGCAAGGCTGCCGGGGGCTTGCGCTGGGCCCCGGTGCGGGGTGGGGTGGCTGCACGCCACAGGCCGCTGGCCTGCAACACCCCGGGTCATGGCATCGGCCAGCAAATGCTGCTGCCGCAGGTCGCCAACAGCTGCGTTGCCTGGGTCTGTGAGGAGCGGCAGCCCCCTGACCCTGCTGCAGCCGCTGCCTCCCTTCCCTGTGCAGAAGCAGAGGCAGCTGGGGTGGGCGATTGTGGCCTTAGAGGTGTGTCCTGCCTTGAGGTCACAGTGGAAGGGTGTGGCCATATGGCCTTATATGGTATGTCCTGGCATGAGCTCACAAGGGAGGGGTGGGGCTATATGGCCTTATATGGTATGTGCTGCCCCGCCCTTGCACACAAAGGAGGTGTCTGGCATTTGACATAACAAAATAGACCCTGCACACCATCGGTAGCTGAACTGTGCGGTGCCACAGAGAGGTAGCTCTTGATGGCCCTGGGAATCCCTGGGCAATGAGGGAAATGGTGAAGTTGTTTCTCCCTCCTGGTGGGAGCACGCACCGGGGCTTTGTTGTCCGAGAAGCCAGTGGGGAGTGCTCCTGGCTGGACGCAGCTCCCTTGGCAGATGCTTGTGCTCCTCTCTCGGCCCCCAGCTCTGATTCCTGCCTTTCCCCCCAGCCAGGCTGTGCTGCCGGCTCTTGGGAAATGGGGGTGCAGAGGGTGGATGGTTTTACCCCAGCCAGGAAGTTCCCATCAGCCCGTCAGGGATGTTTTCTTCAGTTACAGGTTTTAAAAGAACCCAGGGAAGAAGTTTCCCAAGGAAATTTGACCCAGGAAAGTGCAGGGTTGAGCTCTGACTGCTCGCTGCATGGATTGTGCCTGTCCTCAGCCAGGCACACGGTAGCTTTTGGATGAGGAATGGGGCTATTCCAGGCTGAAGTGAGCAATCAGGATCCCAGGTGTGTTTTGTTTAAGGCAATCAGGTGGAAATGTGCATTTGGAGCCTTCTTGGTCACTTACCCTTTTGATTTCAGTGCTGTCCTCTAGTCCGAACGTTGCAGTGATTTTGCTGAGGCATAAAAATTAAATGGGGAAAGCAGATCTTCCTCACCCACACACGAAGCTTCCCCTCAGCTCAAGGTGAACAAACAGAATCTCTGGGGGATGCGTTGTTTTATTTAAATGTGTGTGACATTCAGCATCAGGGGAGCTGATCTTGCGAGTATGAGTGGGTAGCATCTGACCTACGCTGTGAGTAGGAAAGCAATCCTCACCCCGCCCCACTGTAGGGCAGGAGTGTCTCCTGTGGAGCCCACAGCAGAGACCCTGCTCCTCCCTGTACCCTCAACAAGCAAAGAAAGGAGCTCTAGAAAAGGAGCTGAATGAACATGCTCCCAAAGAATAAGATAATTTGAGCATTTCTATGAGAAAAGTTGAGGTTTATTTCAAGATGTTGGTCCTAAGCTGTCAATGACTTCTCTTCCTTGGACAGGTCCCCGTGACCAGAGAGAGCAAATGTCCAAGAGCAGCTCCACCACCCAGTTCCTCCTCCTGGCATTTGCAGACACACGGGAGCTGCAGCTCTTGCACTTCTGGCTCTTCCTGGGCATCTACCTGGCTGCCCTCCTGGGCAACGGCCTCATCATCACCTCTGTAGCCTGCGACCACCAGGCAGAGGCATTGGGAGGAGGTGGAGTGGGTGAGAAAGGTGCCGGGGAGAGAGGAGAGCACGGGAAGATGGGAGATAGAGATGGAGACGGAGGGGAAAAAGGCGTGGTGTTGGGAGTGAGGATGCTCCTGCTGTGCAGGTGGTTGTGAGGTCAGAAGTGTCTGAGAAGCTGATAGGCCAGGAGCAGGCCCGAGGCTCGAGCAGGTGCTTGTGAGGTCACTGGTGTCTGAGGAGCTGATAGGGCAGGAGCAGGCAGTTGCGAGTAGTCTCAAAAGGCGCCTGGTTAGAAGGGGAAATGACTGAGCAGAAGAATGTTCCTGTGAGCCCAGGAGCTGTGAGTCTGGTGACCAGAAGCATCCCTGAAACATGCAGCTGGCCGCAACACAGTGAGGTACCAAGAATCCAGACACCTCCAGGTCATCTCTGAAGTGAGGCTCTGTCTGTTACGGTAATGTCCCCCCTTTGGGTTCACTTTTGGAGTCAGATTTGGTTTATCCGCCCAGCTGTGGGATGTCTGGGTATCCTCTGGGATCGGTTTGTCCTCTCTTCTGGGATGCTTTGGCCCTTTCTGAAATCTGTCTCCTTCACTTTATACCAGTATTATAGCTCCAGATAAGTAGTCTCTCATCAGTAGATCTGCTGCTATTTCGAGGAGAAGTTCCCTCCCTCATGATAAGTTTGTCTTAAGCTGCAGTAGTATACACCTACTTGGTTATTGCTGTTCAGTCGATTCTTGCTTTAAGATCGGTTGTTGCTATAGGATTGATGGCTGCTCTTCTGGACTGCTGCCATGCTATTGATTGATCCTCTCTCATGGATTGCTGATAGAAATGGGAAGCAGGTCCATGGCCTGTAGCTCCCCAGGGCTCCTCCCAGGCATCTCCAAAGTGTTTTGTCCTGCTGTGGAGGGAGCTGAAGTCCTGGGTAGCAGCCCCAGACTCCACCAGGGGAGATACCCAAAGAGTTTGGTGTATGTTGGTGGCAGGTCCATGCCTGATAGCTCTGTGGAAGTCCTCCCAGGAACTTCCCAGAGTCTTCTGGTTTCCCCTGGAGGCAAGTGCATTCCCAGGAAGCAGCCCCAGAATCGGCTAAGGTAGCTACCCAAGGAGCATTGTGTATGTTGGGGACAGGTCCGTTCCTCTCTTTACGTCAGGAGTTTTCCCACACATCTGCTGGAGTGTTTTCATTTTCTTTACAGACAGCTAAAGTCCCAGGGAGCAGCACCACCATTTTCCTAGTTAGTTAGTTGAAGAGTTTCCTTTGTGTTGGAGGCAGGTCCACACCCGGTAGCTCCTCAGGAATCCTCCAAGGAATGTACAGAATGGTTTGACCTCCCAGCTTGAGAGAGCTGAATCTCACAGGGAACTGTCCCAGAGTTTCCCAAGGTGGCTACCTAAGGAGTTTTGTGTATGCTGCAGTCAGGTCCATGCCCGGTAGCTCTCTGGGGCTCCTCCGAGGCATCTCCAGGAGTATATGGGCTATATCTTCAGACAGGTGAAATACCAGGTAGCAGCCCCAGACTTTTCCAGTGTTGTTACCCAAAGAGCATTGTGTATACTGGGGGCATGTCCATGCCCTGTAGCTCCTTTCAGCTCCTCCCAGGCTGCTCCGGAATGTTTTGGACTGCCCTGGAGACAGTGGAATTTTGCAGGTAGAAGCTCCAGACTCCGCCAAGGAATCCACCCAAGGAGTTTTACCAATGTTGGAGGCAGGTCCATGCTCTGTACCTTGCGGGGACTCCTCTAAGTCAGCTTGGGAGTGTTTTGACGTTCCCTGGAAATGGCTGAATTTCCTGGGTGGCAGCCATAGACTCCTCCTTGATAATTAGAGGAAAAATTTTCCTCCTTTAGGACTCGCGTGCGTGCCCGGAAGGTCCATGGGACTCTTCCAAGGCTTCTCCATGAGTCCTTTGGCCTCCTCTGGATATGGATGAACTCCCAGGTAGCAGCCCCAGAATCCTTTAATGTTGCTAGCCAAAGTGTTTTGTCAATGTTGGAGGAAGGTCCATGCCGCGAACCTCTCACAAGCAGCTCCAGGAGTGTTTTTGCCTTTTCAGGAGATGGATGAATTCCCAGGTAGCGGCCCCAGACTCCTCCAAGATAGCTACCCGAAGCGTTTTGTAACATGTTGGAGGCAGGTCCAAGGCCAGTGGGATTCCTCCCCGGGATTCCTCCCAGGCAGCTCCAGGAGTGTTTTGGCCTCCCCTGGAGACAGCTGAATTTCACAGGTAGCAGCCCCAGACTCCTCCAGGGAATCCACCCTGGAGTTTTGTCAATGCTGGGGGACGGTCCATGCCATGTAGATTTCTGGGACTCCTCCCAGGCAGCTTAGGAGCTTTTTGGCCTTCCTTGGATATAGCTGAAGGCTCCGGTAGCAGCCCCAGAGTCCTCCTAGTTAGTTACGTGAAGAGCTTTCTTCATGTTGAAGGCAAGTCAATGCCCGATATCTCTCTGGACTTCCCTCAGGCATCTCCAAGAGCGTTTTGGCTTCATCTGGAGACAGCTGAAGTCATGGGTAGAAGCCCCAGATTCCTCCTAGGTAGGTAGTTTATTCTGTCCATGGTGGAGGCAGGTCCATGCCTGGCAGCTCCCCACGAGTCCTCCTAGGCATCACCAAGCGTGTTTTCACTCCTTCTGGAGATATCTGACATCTTGGGTAGTAGCCCAATAATCCTCCGAGGTAAGTTGTTGAAGAGTTTTCTTCATGTGGAAGGCAGGTCCATGTCTGGTAGCTCCCCGTGGCTCCTCCCTGGTATCTCCAGGAGTGTGTTGGCCTGTGCTGGAGTGTCGTGAAAGCGTGGAATGCACCTCACTCCAAAGAGAGAAGCAGCAATATGTTGTAGTGAGGTAGAAGAATAATTTGACAGGGTTCAATAAATTGGATGGAATTTAAACCAGTTCAGCAGTGGTTTACTACGGTTCAATAAGTTTGGTGGCAAGGTTCCCTTTATGAATTACTGCATGGAGGAAACATACACAGGAAACTTGAGTGAGCATCGGGTTAGAATGTTTCACACAGAGATCAGAGACAAACATGGTAAGAAGGACCGTCCTGGTAAGTCATGAGGTTCAGAGTGGACCCCTTTGCTTTCTAAACTCCTGATGGAGCTTACGTGCAGCCAGGTCCAATCTTAGTCTCAGACTTGGACAACGGTTTATGTCTAATGGAATTGCCTATACAAAGTTTATAGTCATTAACATTTAATAGCTCCCTGGATTAGTAATGTTTCATGAGTATTAATTCAGCATGCTGTCAGTCACTTAGCAAAGATCTGCCGTTGGTAAGAGGTCTCTCTGCCTCGAGGAGCAACCTTGAGAGGTGTCCCAGCTCAAGGGAGATCACCGCCATGCAGTTACACTGCCTAGCAGGGAGAGCTCAGAGAAGGCTCACTGAGGCTGTCACATGTATGGAATGAAGCGGTTGGCTCGTAGTTAAATTACATGTCATGGGAAAGGTATGCATGAGAGTCCTTGTACCCACAACTTGCTTTGTTCCTTGATAAATGAGTCTTGGACAAGCCACCCGCTATTCATGTGTTAATCACATGATCGGTGTTCCAAGCTCACAGGCATCGATGCTCCCTGTGTCACTCTGCTCCTTTGTGGGTTTTCAGAGAACAGATGTGAACTAGAGCAGTTCTTGGCCTGGCTACGGCTCAGGCCTTCACCGCCTTTGGAGCCTGAAACGAACTACTGCTAATTTAGTTAAGGGTTTGAGTGCACCCGTCACAGGGCTAATAGTTTTAAACTGATGGAGGGTGGATTTAGATTAGCTATTAGGAAGAAATTCTTTACTACTGTGAGGGTGGTCAGATGCTCGAAGAGGTTGCCCAGAGTAATTGTGGATGACCCCTCACCGGAATTGTTCAAGGCCAGGTTGGATGTGGCTTTGAGCAGGCTGATCTAGTGGAAGGTATCCCTGCCCATGGCAGGGGAGATGGCACTAGATGATATTTAAGGTCCCTTGCAACCCCAACCATTTTATGATTCTATGTGTGAAATGGAGGCCATTTCATTCCATGCTCCTGAGATCACTCCTGGTTCCTGTTTAGCTGTGGCTGCACAGCAGGACTGATTCCTCCACAGAAGAGTCCCCTGCTCCCCACTACACCCCAACCCAGCACACACCAGAGCTCAAGCCAGGGAGCTGCACGAAGGCCTTCCTGGAAAGAGAGAGGCCACGAGGGCTGTTCCTCTGAGACATGGAATAGGTTTTATTCAGATAAGTCTCTCCTCACTTTGCCTTCTCCTCCTTGAACAGGCCCCTTGCACAGAGGCAGCAGATGTCCAACAGCAGCTCCACCACCCAGTTCCTCCTCCTGGCATTTGCAGACACACGGGAGCTACAGCTCTTGCACTTCTGGCTCTTCCTGGGCATCTACCTGGCAGCCCTCCTGGGCAACGGCCTCATCATCACTGCTGTAGCCTGCAACCACCGCCTCCACACCCCCATGTACTTCTTCCTCCTCAATCTCTCTCTCCTCGACCTGGGCTCCATTTCCACTACTGTCCCTAAATCCATGGCCAATTCCCTGTGGGACACCAGTGCCATCTCCTACGCAGGATGTGCTGCCCAGGTCTTTCTCTTTCCCTTCTTGATGTCAGCAGAGTTTTATCTGCTCACCATCATTGCCTATGACCGCTACGTTGCCATCTGTAAACCCCTGCACTACGGGACCCTCCTGGGCAGCAGAGCTTGTCTCAAAATGGCAGCAGCTGCCTGGGGCAGTGGGTTTCTCAATGCTGTGCTGCACACGGCCAATGCATTTTCACTACCACTCTGCCACGGCAATGGGCTGGACCAGTTCTTCTGTGAAATCCCCCAGATCCTCAAGCTCTCCTGCTCACACACCTACCTCAAGGAATTCAGGATTGTTGTGTTTTCTGTCTGTTTAGCATGTGTGTGTTTTGTTTTCATTGTGCTGTCCTATGTGCAGATCTTCAGGGCTGTGCTGAGGATCCCCTCTGAGCAGGGACGGCACAAAGCCTTTTCCACGTGCCTCCCTCACCTGGCTGTGGTCTCCCTGTTTATCACCACTGCCATGTTTGCCTGCCTGAAGCCCCCTCCATCTCCTCCCCATCCCTGGATCTGGTGGTGGCAGTTCTGTACTCAGTGGTGCCTCCAGCAGTGAACCCCCTCATCTACATCATGAGGAACCAGGAGCTGAAGGAGTCCATTAGGAAAGTGATTTCATGGATGTTTTTCAATATTGATAAACTTCCCATCACTCTACACAAATGACATCCTGTGTATCCAAGTGCAGGCCTGTACTTTGTTTATGCTTTTATCCTTCTTTTTTTTCTTAGCAGTACCTGTATTGATATTTATGGTTATTAAGTCCCTACATAATCATTCGTGTTCAGCTCACTCTCCTGAGAAATGAACCCGTCTCTCTCTCCCTTTCAACTAAAGCCTGGATAAATGTTTTCTAACACTGTTTCAGAGCTGACTCTCTTATAGCATCTCTGAAACAAAATGACATCTCCCCCATACAGTTCCTCATGATGTGGCTGTTCTTCCACACCTGATGTCAACAGCAGGCTCAGGAATTTCACTCCAAAAGGGCCTGAGTAAAAAGCTCGTTGTCATGTGGGTAGCTGTTAGAGAAAAAGGGTTGGATTTAGGACACATGTTGTTGTCTATTGACAGTGGAGATGGTGAACGGTCACTGAGATGCTGTCATACTGCGCTGTCCCAGTGCGTGACAGGGCAGAGGACATCCTCCAGGAGAGGAATCTGGAGCTGCCTGGAGAGCCCGTGACATACGCATGGACCGCGTGTGCCTGGGGTGGTCACTGCCTGGAGCCTCTCTCACAAAGTGAGAGATTGCCCAAGGTGGAGTCATCCAAAGGGAAAGCACTAAATCCAGGTGTCTGCAAGGAAACAAAGATGGACACGGCCAACCCTACACAGACCAGCTCCAACAGGCAACACCACCTTTAGAGCCACCACACCACCAGCAGCACTTGCACAGCCATGAGCAGCACAGCTGGCCCCATCCCGTTCCCCCTCTCAGGCTGGTCTGGTGTGCAGGTTGCATGAGTGCTCCGTACACTCCCGGCAGAACTTACCTGCAGGCTACACACCCCCGCGGTCCCTCCAGTATGGGCCTGGGCTTTGGGTCTGCCCAGAACCAGAGATACTACCTGCTTGGCAGTTCCAGCCCTGGGTCTCTCCAGATCCTGGTGTCCTCGTCCTCCTTGCTAGCCCCACTTAGAACTGACCAGCACAGCCCGTACATACATTCACACCCAAACACACACACACCAGTGAGCCCACTCACACAGCAAACAGCCAGGAGCAGAGTTTAATAAATGGTGTAGTTTAACCCTGGTAGGCAGCTCAGCACCACACAGCTGCTCACTCACTGCCCCACAGCGCAGTGGGGGAGAGGATTGGAAGGGTAAAAGTGAGAAAACTCATGGGTTGAGCTAAAGGCAGTTTAACAGGTACAGCAAAAGCCATGCGTGCAAGCAAAGGAAAATATGGAATTTATTCACTGCTTCCCATTGGCAGGCAGGTGTTCAGACATTTCTGGGCAAGCAGGGCTTCATGACACGTAACGGTGACTTGGGAAGACAAATTCCATAAATCTGAACATTCCACCTTTCCTCCTTCTTCCCCCAGCTTTTATTCCTGAGCGTGACATCCTATGGTCTGGGATATCCCTTTGGTCAGTTGGGGTCAGCTGTCCCAGCTGTGTCCCCTCCCAACTCCTTGTGCACCCCAGCCTACTCGCTGGCGGGGCGGTGTGAGAAGCAGAAAAGGCCTTGGCACAGTGCAAGCACTGCTCAGCAATGACTAAAACATTGGTGTGTTATCAACACTGTTTTCATCACAAATCTAAAACATAGCCCCATAACAGGTACTGTGAAGATAATTAACTCTACCCCAACTGAAACCAGTATCATAAGCAGGAGAGACCACGGTGATCAGGCAGAGGGTTTGGCCAGACCGGCACTGACCAGCCACCTCCCCATGGGAAGCGGGCCCCTTCAGCCCCTCCTGCCCCCTCTTCCACAGGCTGCTTCTTCCACAATCCACCTTGATCCTTCCCTTTCTCTGCCCCAGTCTCCTCCCCATTTCATAACCCTCAGCAATTACTTGTTCCCCAATGGTCTCAGGTTTTCTCCATTTGTACCCAACTGTGATAGTTTGGATACCATTGCCTAGGTCCTCTGGGACTTCAATGGCATCACTGATGGCTTCCCCAGGCACTTACGGCCTTGAGTACCCAGAAGGTCCCCAGTGCTCTCCTCTGTGCTGTTTGGCCACTCCTCATGCCTGCAGCCACCTGCGAGACCCAGCCGGGACACACGGTGCTGCCCATACTTCTGGTCCCTTCTGACGCTCTTCACTGTCACATCCTGCAGTTTCTCATGCCACCTCCCATAGTTTCCCATGGCATGTACAGGTGGCTTCACCCCAGGGCAGGGCCTCACCAGGGGCCCAGTCATCTGTCTGCAGCCGTCCCATCTGGTGTCCTTGATGACCTCATGATGCCTGCCTGCTCCTGGCCAATCACATTGCTGTCATGAGGTGACCTCACAAGCAACAGCCCAACCAGGTTGGCTTTGCCTACCTCTACCCCTCTGCACTGCCTGAGCTGTCATCTGTGTCGCTTTGGGGTTGTGATGTACTTGCTGATGTCACAGTATCGGCCTGCCTGCCGCAAGTCAGTCAGGTCACTGCAGTAGAAATGGCATCTCAGTCCACCTCCCAGCCATGTCACCTTCACCTTCCTCTGCATCCCCCCTCTCCCAAGCTCTCAGCACTGCTGGGTGGGTTTTCCGACACTCAGGCGACATCACTGCGCCTGCCTCAGCACCTGGCCACTTGGGTTCTTTCCAAAGAAGTGACTTCAAAATCCACCTCCCAGCTACGATGCCTCTCCTTGCGTGATCCATTTCCAGCAACTGGAGCAGCCTCCCAGCCAACCTCCCAGAACCCTTCCCCTTTGCCTGCCTCTCCTCTCCCCTTTGCAGCGCTGTCGTTTCTGCTGGGCAGGCAGCAACGTGCTCCCCACGGGGACTGCAGAGCCCTGGTGGGACAGCTCGAGTGGTGGGAGGGCAGCCATGGATGGCAAGGGCTCCTCAGGAAGGCAGGCAGGTGTGTGAGGAGGGGAGCTGAGCTCTGGGAAAAGGGGAGGCTGGCGTGCACAGAGCCTTGCCTTGGAGGAAGCCTTATGGTCACAGGTCCTCCCTTATGTGGCAAGTTGAACCACCCCCCAGTCTGCTGGGAGGGCACCAGGGCTGGGCACAAGTAACCCAGGAGATGCCTGGAGGGTGTGGAAGACTGCATCTTGACACATTAGACACTCGAGGAGCTGAGGAGGGCTGGTCTCTTCCTGACAGACAAGGTGGCTCTGGCTGGGGATGGGAAGGATGAGGGCAGCCATGGCTGCAATGACCATGAGTTGGTGGAGAAGTAGGACAACTAGCAGAATGAGAGTGCAGGACTGCAGGAGAGCTGATTTCAGTTAGCTGAGGATCTGCTTGGAGTGTGCTGGAGGAGAAAGGGGCTGTGAGTCCCCCCTGGATCTTCAGGGACAACATCCTCAAAGCCCAGGAAGAAGCCAGTCTGAAGTGCAGGGAGTGGAGCAGGGCCCAGAAGAGGTCAGCGTGGATGAAGAGGGACCCCCCTGACTTAGGAGGTCAAACTGCAGAAGGAAGTGCAGGGAGGCTGGAGGGGACCAGGCTGCCCAGGAGGCAGACAGACACCTGGCCTGGGGTGCAGGGATGGAGCCAGCAGAGCCAAAGCTCAGCGGTGGCTGGAAGTGGCCATGCATGGGGAGGGCCCCCAGAAGGGCTTCTCTAAATGTGTTGTCAGCACAAGGAAGGCAGCTGAGGGAAACCTGGTGCCAGTGCCCCGTGGGGCAGGGGACGGAGTGACAAAGACAGTATAAATACAGTAATTCCTCAGAACAAAGATGCTTCCTTTGAGAGTGCTGGTAGGAAATGTATTTTGCTGAGTAACTGGACACACCTGTACATTTTTCTATCCATTTACCTATACATAAATACAGGTTTTTCCATATACTCACACAGAAAGACAGATAACACAGATTTGATGAGATTAGTGCAAATTTGGCCATCCAAAAAGAGGAGAACGTTTCCCTGAAGCTTTGTACCTTGCTTTCCTCCATCAGGCAAGAGTGGTCAACACCTCTGAGCGTGACTCACTCTGTGCCAACAGTTAGAGGTGGCGTGGACAGTCCAGGGCAGGGAGTTTTCTGGGGCCCTGGGCTCTGTGCAAGACAGAAAAATTATATTTCTTAATGCTGCTGGCCTCAGTATGATGGAATTTTTGAGAACATGTTACAAAAATGAGGCCACAAGGAAACAGAATGCAAGATGTAGAGTGAAGGAAAAGTCCTGTTGCAACTTTAAGCTTCAAACGCCGTTGATGTTGTTCTCCTCCTGGCTTTGTTTTGTCTTGTTTTCATGTACTGATCTCTGGGGGATTTGTGTCCTGCCTTTGTTTGCAAAGGGAAATGATCATAAAATCGGGGTGGGATGCAGTTACAGGGACACAGGCGCGTGGTGCCAGTGGAGGTGCCCCGGGACCCTCTGCCCAGGCTGCAGCTGCAGCTTCCGAGGGGCTCTCGTCTCCAGCAGGTCCTCTGTGACAGCTGCCAGTCCCAGGCACCTACTGCAGAGACACTGGGTCCTCAGAGCTGGCACTGGACACTGATGGTCAGACAGCGGAGCTCTGCCTGAAAAGCTGAGGAATTTTTACACGTGTTTACAAGTATAAGCGTGACCTCGTCACCTGAAACAACTGCATACTTTTAATAAAATGTCTGTGATTTTCCATGAGAGCAAAATGTGTTTTCAGGAGGTGCATTAATAACAAGAGGAGCACTATTGACCTTCCACTATAGTTGCATTGTCAGTACTCTGTCTGTTAGGCCATGCATTTAATCTCCCTAATATTTCCCATATTTCCACCCATGCTAGCTAAACTGACAAGGACTGAAGTCACCTTTCCAGCAGCCCATCTGCACAGAAACACTTGCAATTGCTCTCTAGATTTGCCTTCCCCTTACTCTTTGATCATTCAGGCACCCCTCAACAATCCAGTAGCTGCTTTGAGCCTCAGGGAGTTAAAAGCCTGCCTATCTTTCAGTAGTCTGTCTAGTCCTGTCTAAAGAGCCAGCTCTTTAATTGTGTCTATTTTATAATGTCCTTTCTGTCTAAAACATTTCTTGCATGATTATGCCTTGTGGGAGGTAAAACTCATGGGTGGCAGCTTGTACTTGTCATACAGTTGAGGAGTGTGTTTTATTTGAATGGTGAATCTTAATCAGTTTTAATTTGTTTGCTCAAAATTAAGAAAACCCCTCTTTGCCTGTGTGCAGCCAGGTCTCTAAGGAAAGCGGGTGGGAGCTGGTACGAAGGAGCTGTACTGTCCAGCTGCAGACTGCAGAGGAGAAGTCTGATGTAAGGAAAAGGGATGCGAGTCCCAGGTGGCTGATGAGAGAAATGATGGGGTTGGGGAGGTGAGGAGCAAGGTTGTCCATACTGTGTCAGACCTCAAGGGACAGCTTCTCCTACCAGTGCAGACCTCCTTAGGAGAGACCCTGGATCAATATCAAACAGAGAATGCTCCTATTGTCTCTTCTCTAAAGTGAAAAGTAATCAAATACACCCTTTAAAATAAAAATTCATTTTCATTAGAAGTTCTTTGAAATATTTCTCCAGCAGTGCACTAGAAACCTCTCGAATTAACTGTACAAGACTAGAAGAAAATTACAGGAAGGTGCACAGCTCGTTAGGGCTTGCTTTAGTTTAATGAGCCCCATGGGGCATTTGGTGCTGAGTCATTGAACCTCAGGTACTGAGAGGAGATTGCACAAACCTCTCAAAGAGTCAACATCAGAAGCCAAACCCAAAGTACCTTGAAGCATTAATGAGCCCCACTGAGGGCCATTACTGACAAAGCCTCCCAAGGGACTCGTTAGAGCAGACAATTGGAGGCCATGATGACAGGTAGGCAAAGGCACTGTGCAGGCAGCTCAGATGCTGAGAAAACCCTGGCTTTGTTCTATGAAGCAGAAAGGCCAAGCTCTGACCCCCAGCCCCGGGGAAGGCAGATCCTGTCCTTCACACAGTGCTCAGGGCTCTTCCTGGGGCAGTGGGATGTGGGGTGTGTGGTGCTGAGGGAAGGACAACGCTATGACAGTTCCCAGCCCTACTGGGGGTGTGCAAGGAGACAGTGAGGCCCCAGTGCCTTAGGACAACGTGTCTCCTCATAGGCCTTTGTGGCACAGACAATTGCAACCCAAGAGGAAAAAGCCTGGGGTTCTCTTGGTGACTTCCAGCCTTGCCATCTCCACCTTTACCATCTCCAGCACAGGTTGTCCTACGCTGTCCCACAGCTGCTTCTTTTGCCCTGCAGGCTGCAGACACCCATCTCACTTCCCCACCTTGCTCTCACCCCAACATTTCCATACATTCACTGAAATCTGTCCACCCTCACACTCTGTTCCTTGAAACACAAAGACATGGACTGATCTCATACTCCTTCTGGAGGACTTCATGTACCACAGCACTACCCTTTGAGTGACATTTCTTCCTCCTCATGCCCTATCTCCACCTTCCAAGCTGCACTGTGTGGCAGTGGTTTTCTCTCCTGCTGTTTCCTACCTCCAAGGAGAGCTCCACCATCTGGGAAACAACCCTTCAAGCAGGCATCCCAGCCCATCAGCCTTCTGCTGGCCTTTCACCTGACCACACACAAGTAACCTCACCATCATCTCCCAAGGCTGCTAGCCTTTCAGCTTCTCAGATTGACACAACCAAGCTGCGTGCCTGCTGCTGTCCCATCCTGTACTCAGGCAGAAGAGAAAGGACAACCAAATTGTAAGCCCCCTTCCTGGAGCGAGCCTAGGTCCTTCGGTAGAGGGGATGTCCCAGTCAATGTGCCAGCCAGATGCCTTCTGCTGGCCTGTCAGAGACCCTGGCAGATGTGAGCTTAAAAGCACATACCCCCGCCATGAGTCAAGGGCTGAGCTATCAGCTGTTTCAGCAAGAAGTGACCTCACAGTCCCTTTCCCAGGCACATTCCTGCTGTTGGCCTATCGCCTCCAGAGGCAGAAGTGACCTCACAGCCCTTTCACAGCCATTGGCTTCCTACTGGATTATGAGTTCCCGAGACACAACTGACCACGTGATACCGTACCCAACCATCACCCTCCCTGTGGGCCAGTACCTGAGCAGATAAAAGTAAGCGTGTTTCATCACATTTATCTAATACATTTCCTACCAACGCTTTGAGTGGAGAAACATTCCTCAGAGGAACTACTGTATTTATACTGGTACATTTTATATCTCTACTTCTGCCTCTCTCTTTTTCCATCATCCTCTGTCTGTTCTGTCTTCAGAAAGCTCTCCTAGGAAAAGATTCATTGGATCATAGAAAAACTCACGTTTGAAGAGACCCCTAAACACCGTTGTACTGGGTCTGGCTGGGATGGAGTTAACTTTCCCCAGCCCATATATTGCTGTACTTCGTACTCGTGGCTAGAATGGTGTTAGAATCATAGAATCGTTTAGGTTGGAAAAGATCTTTAAGATCATTGAGTCCAACCGTTACCCTAACACTGCCGTGTCCACCAGTAAACCATGTCCCTAAGCACCACATCTACACATCTTTTACATACCACCCGCAATGGTGACTGAACCACTTCCCTGGGCAGCCTGTTCCAATGCTTGACAACCCTTTCGGTGAATCAATTGTTCCTAATATCCAGTCTAAACCTCCCCTGGCACAACTTGAGTCCATCTTCTCTTGTCCTATCCCTTGTTACTTGGGAGAAGAGACCAACACCCACCTCGCTACAACCTCCTTTCGGGTAGTTGATCACGCACCAATGTTTTCGCTATTACTGAGCAGTGATTGCACCGCTGAAGGCTGTCTCTCCAACCTCCCTCCAAAGATGGTAGTCCTGGGGTGGGCCAGTGGTTGGGAGGGGACATAGATGGGACAGCTTTCTGCATTGACCAAGGGTTTATTCCATACCATATGACATCATGCTCAATAATAGCTGAGAGAAAGGAGAGGGGAGGGGAGGGGATGACAGTTGTTATTAAGACAGTTGACTTCAAAGCAACCACTACATGGACTGAATCCTGGTCTCCCAGGAGGTGGCTGGACATTGTCTGCCGATAGGAAGTAGACAATAAATCTCCTTTGGTTTTGCTTTCCTTCTATGTGTGGCCTTTGCTTTTTGATTTTTTTAATTTTTTTAATTTTTTTTATTTCCCCTCCATTAAACCGCCTTTATGTTGACCCATGAGTTTTTAGACCTTACTTTCTCCCTTTGTCCTGCTGAGGAGGGGGAGTGAGAGAGCGGCTTGGTGGGCACCTGATGGCCAGACAAGTTCAATCCACCACAGCCATCTTGCCCAACTCTCCTGCTGTAGGCAGTGTAAACTAGATGAGATTGCTCAAGGGCTCCCCACAACTTGGCATCATCCACAAAGGAGTTGGAAGTGCATTTTGTCCCATCATACAGAGAGATAATAAAAATCTTCAACAGTGGTGGTCAAGGGCTGGTCACTGCGGGATGCCACTAGTAAGTGGCTGCCAGAGGACTTTGTCCCACGGATGACAATTGACCCTCATCATTCAGCCAACTTCCCACCCACCACATATTCCACTTCTTCAGTCCAGCTGTCAACAAGCTGGCTATAAGGAGAGTACAGGAGACCATGTCAAAGGCCTTGCTAAAGTCCAGGTACACAACATCCGCTTCTTTTCCCTCCCACATGTCTTCTGCAATCCCTTTCTTGTCCTTCAAATGCCTGGAAATGGCTGCAGGAGGACTTGCCGTATCACCTTACCCGGTGAGGCTGACCAGCCTGTAATTCTCCCAGTCCTCCTTCCTGCCCTTCTTGAAGACCGGTTTCACGTCTGCCTTTTCCAAGTCCCCAAGAACCTCTCTGATGGCTCTGGCCTTTCCAAGGTGTTTGAGAGAGGTCTCACAATGACACTGGCCAGCCTTCTCGATACCCCTGACACCAAAAGCCTTCTCAATATCCCACACTTCCAGAGGAGTGCCCAGGACACAACCCATGCCTCTCCAGGTGCTTGGGGCGGTTCAGAAGAGAACCAGAACTGATTTCTTCCTACAGGCCCACCACTCCAATGGGGTCTCTGTGCAGCTCATGGCTTTCCTGAGTGTTTTTCTCAGTGATCCCCTGCCCCTAAGCTTTCTGGTCCTCTGGCTGTAGGTGACAGGATTGAGCAGAGGCAAGGAGGGTGTTGAAAAAGGGCTTTGTCAAACTATCTCAGGAGGGTGTTCTGGCCATCACACAGACAAGGACGATGGATGATGTAGAAAAAAGTGACACTAGTGAGGTGAGAAGAGCAGGTGGAGAAGGCCTTCTGCCTGCCCACGCTGGGCAGAAGAGCTGCACCAGGGTGGCAGCTCTGATGCACACACAGGATGCCAGCGTGAACAGGAAGGGGAAGACTGCATCTAAAAAGTGGGTTATGAAAGCAGAGAGTATGAGTGTCATGCTTTCACTGCAGGTGAGTTCCAGCATTGGGGCAAAACCACAGACGACGTGGTCCAGTACGTCGGGGCCACAAAATGTATCTGGGACAAGAACGAAATGAGTACTGTAGATGACAGCAATCCCCCTAGCCAAGGTGCAGCTGTCTCCTGGAGACAACCCTTCCAGTTCATGAGTCTTGCAGAGAGCAGGGTGGCGTACAGCCAAGTACTGATTGTAGGATGTGGCCACCAGCAGGAAACACTCCGTGCATGCAAAAGGTGCAGGAAATAGCACTAACATTGCTGTGAGCAGAGATTGTGCTGTCCCCAGTCAGGGGACACTCAGGGTGGTGGAGCTGTAGCAGGCTTCCAAGTTTTCCACCAGCAGCCCCATGAGGAGGATGTTCCCAACCAAAATCACGGGACGGGTCATGAGAGAGAGGAGGAAGAGATTTTTCTGAAGGCTGGGGACATTCCCCATTCCCATTAGGGGAAACTCCACTGATGATATCTGATTGTCCTAGTCCCCTTTTTCCATTTTTAGGAGTTTTAGGTCTGCATGTCCCCTCTCTCCTTGTAGGACACCTATGAGTGAGAACATTTGTTTCTCTCTTCGGTGCTTAAAGAAATTGTGAATGAAGTTCAGAGAGGTGAAACATGGAGGTGTGTGTGCCTCTGACTGCATTCACACTCCCTAGACATGCTCTGTGCTTTGTGAAAGGAGAGGAATGCTGTCTTCTAGAGAGCAATGCCACTCATGCTTGCAGAACTCTTTCTGACTGCACAGGTGAAATGCTCCACAGACGTGCTTCTTTCATACTACGTAATAAAAGAGACAGACCATAAGGATGTAGCACACAGGGGCATTTGCAATGAACCAGACAAGGCAGGTGAGAGAAATCTCCTTGGGATGGTGGAGGTTGTTTCTGGAGTCACAGACAGAAATGTCAGGGCTCTGACAGGGGTGTTCAGAGACACGAGTCCTTCCCTTGCACAGGCAGAGGCACTGCAGCAGGTATAATGTCTCTGTGGCCTCCTGTTGGCACTCCCAGAGGCTGGGAGGCACCTCAGCCCTGCGGTGTATCGCCCTGCTCTGCACCTCTCTGAGATGCCCCATGGCGTGAGCAATGGACACAGTTACCTCAGTTCAAGGAAGTATTCATGCCAGTATTCAGGTGTTTTCTAGGCTATGTTACTCTCAAAGTGAAGTGGCATCGAGGCACTGTCTGCCCACTGGCCTTCATGGCACCTCTAGGAATAGCCGATGGCATTTGTGCTCACTCGGGTTCACCTCCCCACACGCACACGATGTGCATGCTTAAGTCTCCTCTGAACAATGCAAACATGGACTTCTGACCTAGTCATTTGGTGTCCCTCCATGGAGGGACAAACAACCTCTCTGACCTGGGGTGAGAGGCCAGTGCTGGGAATGGTGGTTGCAAGGGGCTGGTCTGTGACGATTGTCCTGGGGCACCTTGCCCAGAGTGTCCAGCAAACACAGTCACAGACCAGCGCAAGCTCTGCTGGTTCTTCAAGTCTGTCCCTGGAGGCCTGGCTGTGCAAGGGACACTGCTGCGTGCCCCCACCCTGCACACTCACACACTTTAGCTGTTCACTGGTGTTTTCCTCAAAAGGGCACTTTCTTGAGCTTGTTCTTGACAGCAACTTTGAAAGAAGACCTAAGCCTTCAGGCACTGCCCTCAGGAGATCCCCTTTCATGATGGAAACACTTTTATTGACACCAGCTCTGTCCCAGAAGTGCCCATCACCTGTCCTTGCCTGTGATCACAGGACTGCCACGCAGCAGGACTGTGACCAAGCTGCCATACCGCTCAGGCTTTACACCAATGCAAGGGATCAGAAGGAGAGTGTGGAAGTGAAAAGAGAGCAGCTCTGCACAGACCAAGTGCTGCTGCTCCCTGGCCATGCAGCTGAGCTGGTACTCTTTCCCCTCCACTTCTGCACACAAGCACTGCCCTGCAGCTCAGGAGAAGGTCTCGGAGGAAGGATCTCAGACAAACAATTCGCTGCAGGGACCTTTGTGTGGTTAAATAGAGAGAGTCTGGCTTCTCATTTACACAATCTCTGGATCACACTGGAAATGTAGATACTGATGCAGAACTGGCATGAATAATGACATTTCTTTGTGGACAACATTATGACCAAAAATAAAAGCAAAAAAATGCCTCCCAAAAGAACAGCAACAACTCCAGAAGACAGGCTGGGTCTGTAATGAGTTACATTATGAGTGACACGCAGAAGATGAAGAAGTTTATTGCTTCTGAAAAGGACCCAGTCACCAGTTTCCACGCTGCATCCTTGAGGTCCTTGTTCCTCATGCTGTAGATGAGGGGGTTCACTGCTGGAGGCACCACCGAGTACAGAACGGCCACCACCAGATCCAGGGATGGGGAGGAGATGGAAGGGGGCTTCAGGTAGGCTAATATGACAGTGCTGATAAACAGAGAGACCACAAGCAGGTGAGGGAGGCACGTGGAAAAGGCTTTGTGGCGGCCCTGCTCAGAGGGGATCCTCAGCACAGCCCTGAAGATCTGCACATAAGAGAAAAAAATGAAAACAAAACACCCAAATGCTAAACAGACAGAAACCATGAGCAGTACAATTTCCCTGAGGTTGGCGTGTGAGCAGGAGAGCTTGAGGATTGCTGGGATTTCACAGAAGAACTGGTCCACAGCATTGCCTTGGCAGAGGGGGATTGTCAGTGTATTGGCCATGTGCAGCACAGCATTGAGAAACCCACTGCCCCAGGCAGCTGCTGCCATGTGGACACAAGCTCTGCTTCCCAGGAGGGTCCCATAGTGCAGGGGTTGGCAGATGGCAACGTAGCGGTCATAGGCCATGACAGTGAGAAGACAGTACTCTGCTGACATCAAGAAGACAAACAGAAAGACCTGGGCAGCACATCCTGCGTAGGAGATGGCCCTGGTGTCCCACAGGGAATTGGCCATGGATTTGGGGACGGTGGTGGAGATGGAGCCCAGG
Organism: Ciconia boyciana; assembly: GCF_034638445.1. Taxonomy (NCBI): domain Eukaryota; kingdom Metazoa; phylum Chordata; class Aves; order Ciconiiformes; family Ciconiidae; genus Ciconia; species Ciconia boyciana. Next base: position 340,887 of record NW_027328407.1, read on the forward strand.
TCGAGGATGGAGAGGCTGAGGAGGAAGAAGTACATGGGGGTGTGGAGGTGGTGGTCGCAGGCTACAGCAGCGATGATGAGGCCATTGCCCAGGAGGGCAACCAGGTAGATGCCCAGGAAGAGGCAGAAGTGCAAGAGCTGCAGCTCCCGCGTGTCTGCAAATGCCAGGAGCAGGAACTGGGTGGTGGAGCTGCTGTTGGACATCTGCCGCCTCTGGGTGTGGAGCACAGAACAAGGAGGAAAGGGCAGTAACAAGTTAGGGGAGATTTCTCTGAGGGAAATCAAAGCCATTTCTCATACTAGTGCATAGTAGGGTCACTCCCCACCCCTTCTCCATTTCTAGGGGATCTTCATTGAGCTCTGTGGCTGGAGTTCTGGGTGGTGCTGGCTGAGTGTGCCAGGGGGAGCAGGACCTCTGCCCGCTGGCTGCCATGGAGTCAGCCCTGCTGTGCAGCAGTGGGTTCATGGGAATGGTGTGGGCAGTCCTGGTGGTTGAATTTGTCAGATAAATCTGCTCCTCATGCAAAAGGGCTTGTCAGTATCTGCACTCCCATTGCTAAGAAACCACAATCGCAAAAGTGTTTGAGAGAGAGGGTTTTTCACAGCGCTCTCCCATCTCAGCTGGAGATTCTCTTGGATTCCAGAAACCCTCATCATTTCTGCTGCACTCAGGGAGTGTAAAGGGAGTCCTGCGAGGCCAGAGGATGGCCTGTGGGTTAGTGCAGAGTGAGGGGAGCTGGTCTGTCCCTCTCTCTTGTTCCCAGCTGCCCTCTGCTTGTCCCTTTCTGAGACAGAGGGTAATCACACTCACATGTTAACCTGAAAAGACACCAGGCACTGCTGAGAGCAGAGGAATCCACTGCCAAGCACTAAGTGTCTCACCCTTTCTCAAGGTCTCAGCACCCCACTTCTAGCCAAGGACACATAGGGTTCATGTCACCAACCCAGCACCATTTCCTTGGCCGTAGCGTCTCTGTGCTTCTCCATGGGGCATTCAGGTAACACCAAGATGCTATAGGTCAGATTTGCATCCTGGAAGACAGCTCAGTGCTTGGAAGGACACCCCAAGGAGATACCCAAGGGTCCTAAGGATGGTATCTCAGTAAGGGACAGTCAGCCGATTCACTGGGGAATGACACAGACTGCATTGCCCACAGCCCCACAGGTTAGAGGAGAGCTTGGACACTTCATTCCCATGGACTCACCTGCATGGGAGGAATCACAAGAGCAGTGCCTGACTCGGCTGCTGCAACTCCCATCCCCAGAGAGCCTGACAGCAAGAACAAGAAAACAATCACAATAACACAGACTGGTGAAGAAACAAGGAGAAACGCAGTGATGGTCTAGCTGAGAGAGGCAAGTGGAGAGACAGCCGGGCACTCAGGACAGCGTTACCCTCAGCCAGCTGTGCACAACACTTCCCAGACACCAACATTGCCAGGCAGCTTCTCTCAGCCCTGTGCTGTGCAGAGGGACATGGGCACGTGGCTGGAGAGCTGCAGCACGGCTCTGCTGGAGCTCTGGCTGCAGAGGAGGTGGTTCACACCTTGGACCCCACAGCCCTGAGGGCAGAGGCTTTGCTGGGTGGGACAGGAGTCAAGGGGGCTTGCTCAGAGGAAGGGGTCTGCATTGGAGGGGAACATAGGGAGATTTCTGAATTCTCCCTCCCACAACATTTCTCATTTTTGTTTCCTCTCCTTCCCTGATCATATCTCTGCTGCGTGGAGATTTTCCTCCTGGGAAGTGTTTCCCTGTCCCTTGTCTTTTCCCTGTCAGCACTCACAGACCCCATCCCAACCTCTGTGCACTCACCCTGGCCCTACAGAAACCTGCCTGTTTGCAGGGCACTGGCTGCATGCATGGTCCTGTTTGCAGGTGGAAAAGGGCAGGTAAGAAACACCCTGATGGGGCCAGCAAAGGTGATGCTGGTGCTGTCCACAGGCAGAGGAGTGGCTGAAGGCACTCTAGGAGGTTTCTGGCAGACCTATTGATCACTCAAAGTTGCAGCTCAGGAGTCTTGGTGACTTCTTCAAACTTGAGAGCTCCCTTTTTCCACCTCTCCACCCCCCCAAACAGGAAATGAAAAACACAAAGTCAGGAAAGCTCCTTATCTTTAACGAAATCCCTGCCTTGACCTTCCCCTTGAAAAGTCCCCTCAGAAATGCCCTGGGGATGATCTGGAGCTGTGAGCAGCCCTGACCAACGCAGCACCCTCTTGACAGCAGAAGGACCCTCTCCTGCCAGCAGTTGCTTCTTCCACCCACAGCTTCTCCCCGCACTGCTGCTGGGAGCTCCCCAGGTAAGCTGAGAGCTGGGCCTGGCAGGAGACAAAGGTCCTGCCCCAGCACACAGCCCCTGGGGTGCAGGGGCCCTGCTCTGAAGGACAGCCCTGGGCACCCCTGGGTGCACCCCCAGCTTCACACTCTGCAGCCATCCCCGGGTGAAGGCAGCCGACATGCCCCGTCCTTCTGATGGTGCAGCAGGGAAGCCCTGCTCCAAAGCAAGTCATTTTCTCTACACTGGAGTAACTGTGAGAGCCCTCCTGGCAGATCCCGTAGGCTGTGGGATGTGCCAGCTTTAGATGTTTCCAGGAGCTGCAGCTGCATAGCCCTGCAGGCAGAGACTTACCACGTAGAGGGCTGTGAAGGTTATTCTCCAAGTGAGCTCTCCTCTGTCCTCCCACTCCCAACTGCCTTTAACCTCTCTCTCACTTCCCTCACCTCCCCTCTGCACCTGCAGGCAGTGCCCTCAGCCCTGCTGCCCTTTGCAGAGGAGCTGCTCCTGGGCAGAGCTGTCTCTCTGCAGCGCTGCCCGCTTGCCATGAGCTCCCTCCATCCCAGGAGCCCAGCCCAGCTCAGCAGCAGAGGACCAGCCCAAGGCAGCACTTTCTCTGCCCCCTCTGGGCTCCCTCCAGGTGGCCCTGGGGCTGCAGGGGAACCTGCTGGGAAACAGGCTGCAGTCAGCACTCATGTTCCCTCCCTCACCTGGGGAGAGATACTTCTTTCCAGCAGTGTAATGTCTCTGCTTAGACACAATGTTCTGTCTAAATATCACCTTTTTTGGTCTCATTGTTAGACAGGACTCTCAGACAGTGGCAGGCAGGGATCTCCCTTACCCCTGCTGAGGGAAGGGATTCAGCTGAGTCAGTGGAGCATCTCATCCTGCGTTCCCATTCCAGTATTTGAAGGAGACTCAGCTCCCTCCCATGCCTGCCACAAACCCACAGGAGGTGGGATTCCTCTGGCCTCTGTCCGGGTGTGCACAACATAGGCACCTGCATGGGAGCTCCTTGTCTCAGCTCCCTTGCTAATTAATGCAGATGGAGGGCAGGAGTGAGATGTTCAGATGCAAATGCCTGGTGACGTTTGAGTGGCGTTTGAAGTTTGAAGTTTGTCTTAACCTGCAGTAGTATACACCTACGTGGTTATTGCTGTTCAGTCGATTCTTGCTTTAAGATCGGTTGTTGCGATACGATTGATGGCTGCTCTTCTTGACTGCTGCCATGCTATTGATTGATCCTCTCTCATGGATTGCTGATAGAAATGGGAAGCAGGTCCATGGCCTGTAGCTCCCCAGGGCTCCTCCCAGGCATTTCCAAAGTGTTTTGTCCTGCTGTGGAGGGAGCTGAAGTCCTGGGTAGCAGCCCCAGACTCCACCAGGGGAGATACCCAAAGAGTTTGGTGTATGTTGGTGGCAGGTCCATGCCTGATATCTCTCTGGAAGTCCTCCCAGGAATTTCCCAGAGTCTTTTGGTTTCCTCTGGAGGCAAGTGCATTCCCAGGAAGCAGACCCAGAATCGTCTAAGGTAGCTACCCAAGGAGCATTGTGTATGTTGGGGACAGGTCCGTTCCTCTCTTCACGTCAGGAGTTTTCCCATACATCTGCTGGAGTGTTTTCATTTTCTTTACAGACACCTAAAGTCCCAGGTAGCAGCACCACCATTTTCCTAGTTAGTTAGTTTAAGAGATTTCTTTGTGCTGGAGGCAGGTCCATGCCTGGTAGCTCCTCAGGAATCCTCTGAGGAATCTGCACAATGTTTTGGCCTCCCCTGGAGACAGCTGAATCTCGCAGGGAGCTGTCCCAGCGTTTTCCAAGGTGGCTACCCAAGGTGTTTTGTGTATGCTGGAGTCAGGTCCATGCCCGGTAGCTCTCTGGGGCTCCTCCAAGGCATCTCCAGGAGTATATGGGCTATATCTTTAGACAGGTGAATTCCCAGGTAGCAGTCCCAGACTTTTCCAGAGTTGCTACCCAATGAGCATTGTGTATACTGGGGGCATGTCCATGCCCTGTAGCTCCTTTTGGCTCCTCCCAGGCTGCTCTGGAATGTTTTGGACTGCCCTGGAGACAGTGGAATTTTGCAGGTAGCAGCCCCAGACTCCTCCAAGGAATCCATCCAAGGAGTTTTACCAATGTTGGAGGCAGGTCCATGCTCTGTACCTTGCGGGGACTCCTCTAAGTCAGCTTGGGAGTGTTTTGACGTTCCCTGGAAATGGCTGAATTTCCTGGGTGGCAGCCATAGACTCCTCCTTGATAATTAGAGGAAAAATTTTCCTCCTTTAGGACTCACGTGCGTGCCCAGAAGCTCCATGGGACTCGTCCAATGCTTCTCCATGCATCCTTTGGCCTCCTCTGGATATGGACGAACTCCCAGTTAGCAGCCCCAGAATCCTTTAATGTTGCTAGCCAAGGTGTTTTGTCAATGTTGGAGGAAGGTCCATGGTCCATAGCTCCCGCGAACCTCTCACAAGCAGCTCCAGGAGTGTTTTTGCCTTTTCAGGAGATGGATGAATTCCCAGGTAGCGGCCCCAGACTCCTCCAAGGTAGCTACCCGAAGCGTTTTGTAACATGTTGGAGGCAGGTCCAAGGCCAGTGGGATTCCTCCCCGGAATTCCTCCCAGGCAGCTCCAGGAGTGTTTTGGCCTCCCCTGCAGACAGCTGAATTTCACAGGTAGCAGCCCCAGACTCTCCCAGGGAATCCACCCAAGGAGTTTTGTCAATGCTGGGGGACGGTGCATGCCATGTAGATTTCTGGGACTCCTCCCAGGCAGCTTAGGAGCTTTTGGCCTTCCTTGGATATAGCTGAAGGCTCCGGTAGCAGCCCCAGAGTCCTCCTAGTTAGTTACGTGAAGAGCTTTCTTCATGTTGAAGGCAGGTCAATGCCCGATATCTCTCTGGACTTCCCTCAGGCATCTCCAAGAGCGTTTTGGCTTCATCTGGAGACACCTGAAGTCATGGGTAGCAGCCCCAAACTCCTCCTACGTAGGTAGTTTGTTTTGTCCATGGTGGAGGCAGGTCCATGCCTGGCAGCTCCCCACGAGTCCTCCTAGACATCACCAAGAGTGTATTCACTCCTTCTGGAGACGTCTGAAGTCTTGGCTAGTAGCCCAATAATCCTCCCACGTAAACTGTTGAAGAGTTTCTTCATGTGGAAGGCAGGTCCATGTCTGGTAGCTCCCCGTGGCTCCTCCCAGGTATCTCCAGGAGTGTGTTGGCCTGTGCTGGAGTGTCGTGAAAGCGTGGAATGCACCTCACTCCAAAGAGAGAAGCAGCAATAGGTTGTATTGAGGTAGAAGAATAATTTGACAGGGTTCAATAAATTGGATGGAATTTAAACCAGTTCAACTGTGGTTTACCACGGTTCAATAAGTTTGGTGGCAAGGTTCCCTTTATTAATTACTGCATGGAGGAAACATACACAGGAAACTTGAGTGAGCATCGGGTTAGAATGTTTCACACAGAGATCGGAGACAAAAATGGTAAGAAGGACCGTCCCGGTGAGTCATGAGGTTCAGAGTGGACCCCTTTGCTTTCTAAACTCCTGATGGTGGTTACATGCAGCCAGGTCCAATCTTAGCCTCAGACTTGGACAACGGTTTATGTCTAATGGAATTACCTATACAAAGTTTATAGTAATTAATTTTTAATAGCTACATGGATTAGTAATGTTTCATGAGTATTAATTCAGCATGCTGTCAGTCACTTAGCAAAGATCTGCCGTTGGTAAGAGGTCTCTGTGCCTGAAGGAGCAACCTTGCGAGGTGTCCCAGCTCAAGGGGAGATCATCGCTGTGCAGCCACGCTGCCTAGCAGGGAGAGCTCAGAGAAGGCTCACTGAGGCTGTCACATTTATGGAATGAAGCGGTTGGCTCGTAGTTAAATTACATGTGATGGGAAAGGTATGCATGAGAGTCCTTGTACCCACAGCTTTCTTTGTTACTTGATAAATGAGTCTTGGAAGAGCCACCCGCTATTCATGTGTTAATCACATGTTCGGTGTTCCAAGCTCACAGGCATTGATGCTCCCTGTGTCACTCTGCTCCTTTGTGGGTTTTCAGAGAAGAGATTGGAACTAGAGCAGTTCTTCGCCCGGCTACGGCTCAGGACTGTACCTCCTTTGGAGCCTGAACCAAACTACTGCTAGTTTGACTAAGGGGTCGAGTCCATCCTTGACAGGGCTAATGGTTTAAACTGATGAATGGTAGATTTAGATTAGGTATTAGGAAGAAATTCTTTACTGTGAGGGTGGTGAGACACTGGAAGGGGATGCCCAGAGAAGTTGTGTATGCCGCCTCACTGGAATTGTTGAAGGCCAGGTTGGATGTGGCTTTGAGCAGCCTGATCTAGTGGAAGGTATCCCTGCCCATGGCAGGGGAGATGGCACTAGATGATATTTAAGGTCCCTTCCAACCCCAACCATTTGATGATTCTATGATTGTGTGAAATGGAGGCCGTAGGGGATATCAAGATGAGGTCTCGCTCTGACAGGGGCAGACCTGGTGGGAAGACGCCAATCGAATTTCCCATTTTTAGTCTTGGTTATGTCTTCTCTCTGTTGCAGAACTGCTCCAAGAAAATGCCTGAACCCCAGAGGAGGCTGCAAAAACAGCCCTAAACAGAGATCACTCATTCTCCAGGACCTCTGATTTGAAAATTGGAGAAGGGGCTTCTTCCTCGCCGGCACCATCATATGCCCGTTCCTTCCTCAGTCAGTGGGCAGGCAGGTTCTGTGGGACCACAGAGTCTGCCTCGTAGGACTAAGGTAACTCTGGGGAGGTAGGTCAGGGCACCAGATGGACAGTGGATTTCCTTCGGGGGTCTTGGCATTGCTTTCTTTTCCCTTCCACACTGCATCTTTCTTCATGGTTGCCACACTGCTCCCTCTCAAATCATCCCACCTAGATCCATCCCATTTGTCTGCCTTTGGCCCTCCTGGTTTTGCAGCCCTCCAGGAGAGCCTTTGGGAGGCCCCTAGCTGTCCCCTCCCACAGCTTCTGGGATTTCCCCACTCTTCTGGTCCTTTCAGGAGGACCTTTTCACAGCTTCTTTTGTCCTGGTTTCATCTGGGATAGAGTTAATTTTCTTCCTAGTAGCTGGCATAGTGCTGCGTTTTGCATTTAGGATGAGAATAATGTTGATAGCACACTGATGTTTTAGTTGTGGCTAAGTAATGTTTACACCAGTCGAGGACTTTTCAGCTTCCCCTGCTCTGCCAGGTGCACAAGAAGCTGGGAGGGGGCACAGCCAAGAGAGTTGATCCAAACTGTCCAAAGGGCTATTCCATAACATATGGCATCATGCTCAGTATGTAAACTGGGGGAGTTGGCTGGGGGACAGCGATTGCTCCTCAGGGACTGGCTGGGCCTCAGTCAGTGGGTGGTGAGCGGTTGTATCAGTTGTTTTTTCCTGGGTTGTGTTCCTCACTCGCTCTCTTGTTGTTTTCCTTCTCATTACAATTTTTTACTGGTATTATTTTTTGGTTCCAATTATTAAACTGTTCTTATGTCAACCCATGAGTTTTCTTACTTTTCCTCTTCCGATTCTCTCCCCCACCCCACCACGGGGGCAGGCTGAGCGAGCGGCTGTGTGGTACTTAATTGCCGACTGGGGCTAATCCACAGCACCGGCTCCTGTTCAGCTTGGTGTCCCAGGTCCTTCTCTGCAGTTTCCCTCTAGCCAGGCAGCCCCAGCATATCCTGGGGCATGGTACCGGAGCAGGACTTTGCACTTCCCTTTGATGAACCTGAGGTTCCTTTCAGCCCATTTCTCCAGCCTATCCAGTTCCCTCTAAACAGCAGCACACCAGTCATTCCTCCCAGTTCTGTATCATCATCATCAGACTGGCTGAGACTGCACTCTGCCCCATCATCCAGATCATTAATGAAGGTGTTGAAGAGAACTGGACTCACTGTTGACCCCTGGGGTACACCGCTGTTTACTGGGCTCCGGCTGAACTTCATGCCACAGTCACAACCCCTTGATCCCAGCAGTTCAGCCAGTCTTCAGTCCACCTCGCTGTGTACTTCTCTAGTCTATACTTCATCAGCTGGTCCAGCAGGATGAGGACATCCGCATCTGAGGATACTGGAGAAACCTGATGTATTAATTCTGTATGTTACGGAAGGGGGTGGTGAACCTCTCAGTAACTTTAAAGCACTGGGCTAGCTTAACCAACGTGCCTTGTCCTAAATCTGTGGCCCAGGTACAACTATTTGTTCATGGACCCAGGTAGTGCCAACCTCTGCTGGAAAAAATGGAGGCCCAGTTACCCCAAACCTTATAGGTGAGTGTGTTACATGGACTGGCCACATTCACGGTATTGATCTGAGAATGACAGGAACCCAGAACTGGACTCAGATTGGCCTTCAGTGCCTCGGTGTTGCTGAACCATAATCACAGCCCTCTCCCTTGTCCTTTGTGGGACAAGGACGGGATCAAGCAGCGGCTCAGAGCCCCTAATCCACAGGCAAGAACAAGGTTCACTCGAGTGGTATGACCAGTGAGGTGGTGACAATCTTCTGCCACAAGGCCAATAAACCATACAGCAAACCCTGACACTAACCCTCACCCTAACCTAATCCCAGCCCTAACCCTAATTCCAACGTAACCCTAATTGTTCTAGAAATACCAACACCTGTGTAACTACAACCTTAAACATCGTATCAGGCTGAGATTCCATGGGAATGTCATGAAAAAAACCCAACACACCAACAAATTTGGGTACAGAGGCAGCCAAAGTGGGGTGGCCAAACAAGCATCTTAGTATCACCTTGTCAAGGTTTTAGTTTTGATTTTCTAGTGAGAGTAGAGCGTGAGGCAATTCCCTAGGACAATTCACTCTATTCACACTGTGCTTCTAAGATGAATGCATGAGTAATGCCCATCTGCTTTTTTTGGAAGCATGCATATGAATTATCAGGGCTCCTCCTGTGTTTCCAGGCACTGAAACCCTACAAAAAATGTTGAAGAAAACAGAGAAGAATATCTCTGTCATTTCCTAACGAAAAGAAAAAGGGAAACAAAGGCACTGGGTACATCGGGCATCAGCTTCCTGTGGTATTGGGGAACTTCCTATGTGTTCCTTCATTTGAGTCTGATCTCTGGACTCCGTTGCAAGAGGCAGAGGCAAAAATCACCTTTTAGGAAGAAGCAGTGAAATATATCCCTTCTCATTTGTGTGTGTTTGTCTGCTTTTTGTGGCTTCTGTCTGCATGTGAAAATCACAGAAGCCAGCCTTAGTACTCATGGCTAACACTTCCAGTTGAGCACCATGTTTAATGGCGCTTTCAAAGCCCTCCATTAAGAACTACAAACTTCTGCATCACAATGTGCCTGAGCTTTTTAGACTTTACCTTCATGAACAGGTAATTCCTAGATAAGTGCTAGAACATTGACATAGGAGAGATGATGCATTAGGCATCCCACTCCCAAAGCACTTTTCTGGTCTTCTTTTGCCTGCTAGTTTCTGTGAGATTGGGAAATGACACCTCTAAAGCCTAGCAGCAGAGTGCAAAGGGAAAGAAGTGACTTAGTAATCCAAAGGGTAATTCTTCTCTGGGGCTTGTGGGCATGATGGAAGGCAGCACTTGGGGTAGGTCTCACTATCCCTGGCTTTGCCAGTATTCGTCCCATTATGTGTGTGACTGGTATGTGCATTGAGTCTTCAGAAGTTCAGGAGCCAGTGATCCCAGAATCCCATCTCCTTGGTGACCCAGTGGATGTCAGCCATCACCGACTTTCTCAAGCCACTCTCCTGAGCTCCGTGTAAGCCTTCCTTAGCTACCATCCTGGGGTTCAGTCATGACTCAGCCTCTCGGGGCTGTTTCCTCCTCTGTCAAGGATGTTGTCCTTCTCCTACTTCAAACCCCAACATGAGCACCTGCTTAGTGGGTCCCAAGAGAGCTAAACGTGAGAATGAGCTCCAGCATGGGGCTAGCATGATGAAGCAGGCAAGTTCAAAGATCAAAGAAGACAGAACGACTCTTTTTACTCATTAAAATGTTGACTAGGATTCAGTTTGAACACCTGCAATGTGTAGATGTAAGGGAGTAATTTCTGCTTCCTTTGTAGCCACTGAAGGACGCCTTTATCTAAAAGGCAGATTTCTTAGGCTCATCCCTCCTTAGGACTTTTCTGAAAGAAACGGACACTTCCATTGGAGAAAACCATGTCCTTGGAGATAGTCTCCCCTGGAGGGGGTTCTTTGTGCTGTTGGCTATAAAGCTGTGGAAGCAGAATAGAACTATCTGGCTGAAGTGTTGGATAGCTCAACCATTCGGACTAAAAGAATATATCATGCGCAGATGGTTATTTTTCATTTGCAGAAAGAAAAAGTCTGT
>NW_027328407.1:352000-427000 GCF_034638445.1 Ciconia boyciana
GAGCAAGGCAGAGAGAGCGCAAAGGCAGTGTGGAGCAGGAGGATGCTGAGGGCTCACTGGTGGGGAGAGATCTTCACATCCCTCTACGTGGTAAGTCTCTGGGTGCAGGACAATGTAGGTGGTGTTCCTGGAGGGATATCTAAAAGCTGGTACATCCCACAGCATATATGATCTTTCAGGAGGACTCTCGCAGTTTCCCTAGAGTAGAGGAGGAGGACATGCTCCAGAGCAGGGCTTCCCTGCTGCACCGTCAGTAGGACAGGGCATGACCGCTGCCTTCTCCTGGGGGCCGCTCCAGGGTTTTGAAGGCATCTGTGCAGGCAGGGGTGCCCAGGGCTGTCCTTCCCAGCAGGGTCCCTGTGCCCCTGGGTGCTGTGTGCTGGGCAAGGACTCTGCTGCCTGCCAGGGTCAGCACTCAGCCTGCCCGGGGAGCTCCCCATGGCCCTGCAGGGAGAAGCTGTGGGTGGAAGGAGGCGACCCCCGTCAGGGCAGGGTCCTTCTGCTGTCCCAAGGGTGCAGCATGGGTCAGGGCTGCTCTCAGACTTCTACATCATGTGGAGGACATTGGCAGAGGATCATTTTAAAGATGGATATCAAGGTAGGGGATTACCTGAAAGGGAAGAAGTCTGTGCTTTGAGTTTTCTTCTCTTGGTTGGCTGAGTGGGCAGTGGGAGATGGGAATTTATTTTTCTGCTCTGAAGTAGGCAATGAGACCCCAGTTCTCATTAGGACTTGTGTGAGCTGCTCCTTAGCCCCTGCACACACCAAGATGTCCCTGGGCCGTGCCCTGCTGCCAGGAGTTGTCTGCAGGGCAGAGCTGAGCACACAGCAGGTAGGATGGGGTCTGTGAGCATGAAGAGGGAGGAGATGTGAGGATGGAGAAACAGGTCCTGGCCAAGAAGAGCTCCAGGCAGCAGAGACATGGGCAGGAAAGAAGAGAGGACTGCTCCCAGAAATGCCATGGGAGGAGGGATTCAGGCATATCCCTGCCATCCCCTGCAGTGCAGATGCTTTCCCTGGAGCAACCCCCTGGTCTCCTCACTCACACAGCAGAGCCTCTGCCCTTAATGTCATGGAGACTTGGCCATGAGTTGTCTTCCCAGTCGCCTGACCACCAAAGAGGAGAAAAACTCAAGTCTCTGACTGTGTCTCCCTCTCCTGCCTCCCTTGGCAGGGGTACTATGGCATGGTCTCCTCTTCTCCCTGCCACCCTTGTTCTTACTCTTACACTCACTGGTGTGGGAGGGGTGAGGGCTCAACTGCAGCTCAGACACCAACACTGTGTGTACTGTCATGCACATCTGTCCATGGAGGAAAAGCATCCAACTCGCACCCTGTTAACCTTTGGGGCTCTGGGTACTGCAGTGTGTGGGGCTGGCACACATCTCCCCCTCCTTTCAGGACATAACAAAGTTAGGACAGCTGACTCTTTCCTTGGGAGGTCCTGCTGGGCTGCAGGCTGCCCTCCAGTAGGGCAAAGCTCTCCCATGGCATCTCCATGTTATGCAGGAGCCCCATGGAGAAGACAACTCAGTGCTAAGGCCATTGAAATGCTGCTGGGCGGCTGTATGTGGGCAGCTGTAATGAGCCCTGTGTGTCCCTGGTTGGGAGGGAGAGCTGAGATCCTCCACAGGTACGATGGGGTGAGGGGTTTGGAGATCTGTACTCAGAAACTGGATTCCTCTGCTCCCAGCAGTGTCCTGTTTCTTTTCCCGGGAACACTCGAGTGCAATGGTCCTCGAGCTGAAAGAGCTGCCAGTACATGGCAGCTGAGATCAGGGCTGATGGACAGACTGGCTGTCCTCACTCTGCACTAAGGGACAGTGCTTTTGCCTCTCAGGACCCACAAGATTTCACTTGCAGTGCAGCAGAAGTGCCAGGGATCTCTGCATTAAAAACACTCCTCATCTGTGGTGGGGCAACTAGAACAGAACACACAAAGCAAAATCCCCACAGGTCTGCTCTGCAGTCAGGTGAATTGGGAGCGACAATGCTGAAAAGCTCTTTGATATCACGAGTGCATTTAATCTGAGATCCCCATGTTCCTATTTAGCTATTGCTGTAGGGCAGGACTGACTCCTCCAGAGGCCACAGCAGAACCTCCTGCTCCCTGGGGCACCCTCAGCCAGGACCAGCCAAAGCTCATAAAAGGGACCTGCCAAAGGTCTTCCTGAATGGAGAGAGACACTATGGGAAATGGCTCTATGAGAAATGGCTTTGATTTTGCTCAGAGAAGTCTCCCCTAATTGTCACTGTGTTTTCTTCCGTCAACAGTCCCCCATGCCCAGAGGCAGCAGATGTCCAACAGCAGCTCCATCACCCAGTTCCTCCTCCTGGCATTTGCAGACACACGGGAGCTGCAGCTCTTGCACTTCTGGCTCTTCCTGGGCATCTACCTGGCTGCCCTCCTGGGCAACGGCCTCATCATCACTGCTGTAGCCTGCGACCACCGCCTCCACACCCCCATGTACTTCTTCCTCCTCAACCTCTCCCTCCTCGACCTGGGCTCCATCTCCACCACTGTCCCCAAATCCATGGCCAATTCCCTGTGGGACACCAGGGCCATTCTGTACTCTGGATGTGCTGCCCAGCTCTTTCTGTTTGTCTTCTTGATGTCAGCAGAATTGTATCTTCTCACTATCATGGCCTATGACCGCTACGTTGCCATCTGCAAACCCCTGCGCTATGGGACGCTCGTGGGCAGCAGAGCTTGTGTCCACATGGCAGCAGCAGCCTGGGGCAGCGGGTTTCTCAATGCTGTGCTGCACACGACCAATACATTTTCCATACCCTTCTGCCAAGGCAATGCTGTGGACCAGTTCTTCTGTGAAATTCCTAAGATCCTCAATCTCTCCTGCTCACACTCCTACCTCAAGGAATTTGTTGTACTTGTCATTACTTTCCCATTAGCATTTGGGTGTTTTGTGTCCATTGTGCTGTCCTACGTGCAGATCTTCAGGGCCGTGCTGAGGATCCCCTCTCAGCAGGGACGGCACAAAGCCTTTTCCACATGCATCCCTCACCTGGCCGTGGTCTCCCTGTTTGTCAGTACTGGCACTTTTGCCTACCTGAAGCCCCCCTCCACCTCCTCCCCATCCCTGGATCTGGTGGTGGCAGTTCTGTACTCAGTGGTGCCTTCAGCATTGAACCCCTCATCTATAGCATGAGGAACCAGGTGCTCAAGGAGGCTGTTAGGAAAGTGATTTCAGGAATGTTTTTCAATAATGATAATTTTTCCATCACTCTTCACTAATGATTCCCAGGGTACCCCATTGCAGGCCTGTCTTTTTTTTGTTGTTTTAGCATTTTTGTTATCATTACCTGTATAGGTATTAGTGTTTACTATGTTTATACATAAATGTATGGATTCATCTTGCGCCTACTGAGGAATGAATCTGTTCTGTCTCACCTGGATCTGATAGAAAAGTGTGTCTTACTGGGACAGAGCTGACACTCTCATAGCATCTCTGTAATAAAATGGGATGTCCCTAGTGCACTGACTGAAGGTTGGGATCTTCTACCAAAGCTAATGTCAAAGATAAGCCCAGGGAATTTCACCCCAAAAGGGCCTTTTTCTCCTTGGAACTGGGAGAGAAAAGCTCATTGTCACATTGATAGCTGTTAGAGACCAAGGGTTGGAATTTGGATTCACCCCTTGGTGTGTGATGACAGTGGAGATGGTGAGTGGTCACTGAGGTACATAGCCAGGGCTGTCCCACATGTGACAGGGAAGAAGATATCATTCAGGAGGGGAATCTGGAGGTGCCTGGAGAGCCTGGGGCTTCCCCAGGGAGAGTGTGTGCTTGGGGTGGGCAATGACTGGAGCCCCACAAAGTGAGGGATCGCACAAGGTGGAGTCACCAAATGCAAAATCCAGGTATCTGCAAAGAAACAAAGATGGACACACCCGACCACACACAGAGCAGCTCCAACAGGGAACAGCACCTTTACAGTCACCACACCACCAGCAGGAATCACATAATCATGAGCAACACAGACATCCCTAGCCCGTTCCCCTTCTCAGGCCAATCTGCTGTGAAGCTCACAAGTGGTCTGTGCATCCCCTGCAGCACTTACCCATGGGCACACACACCTGTGGTCCCTCCAGAGTGGGCCTGGGCTTTGGGTCTGCTCAGAAGTCTGCTCTTCCACTGCTTAGGGAATGGGCCTGGGCTGAGCCTTCAACGTGTGGGTGCCCAGTGCCAATGGAAATTGTGAATGATCAACAGGGATCTACCTGGGACTGTGTCTCTGTGGCTTTTGGGAACCACTGCCTGGCAGAGCAGCACCACCAGCTTGGGGCCATGCCCGAGATGGCATCCCTGGAGAAGAGCAGATCTATTTCTGCATGCACCAGTTTGGGCAGGCTGTTCTGTCACTGGTGCAGCAGGAGAGGAGCCCCGGCTCAGGAGTCTTGTGCTTGGGAGAGGGACTGGCACAGGGGGGCTGCTAGAACTGGGCAATAAGGATCTCTTTGAGACTAGGCCAGCAGACACAGGGAGACGCTGGCCCCCATCTCCTCATGCCAGGGCTGGCCCTAGCTCTGGGGCTGATGGGGAGGATGACCCCCGACTCTGTCCCCAGAAGCTGCTGTGCCCTTCCAAGGGGCTGTGGCTGTGGGGTGAGTGCCCAGAGCTCTGCAGCACCCTGCGGTGGGCAATTGCATGGGGCCAGGTTGGGCGGCTGTGCTGGGCTGGGCTAGCAAGGGGCAGTGGAGGTGGGGAGAGCTGAGGAGGGGCTGGTCTGGGCTGGAAAGTTGCTGGGAGAGAAAAACACCAGTGTACAGCTTGTACTGCATGAACATGCAGGGGCAACACTCACACCCGGGTGGGTGGTGGTGCAGAACAAGGGCTCGTGAAAGGGATCAAAGACATGCAGGTGCAGGAAAGAGGATGCCGGTCTGTACTCTCAGTGGCATGGAGAGACTGGGAAGGTGGCCCAGGACCTTCATCACCCCCCAGCCTCTCTCACCAGCCATGTCCAGCACTGGCTGCTCAGGCCAGGTGTACGGGCAAGTCTCGCTGCAAAGCCAACTCCATCCTGCTGCTGGACTCAGTGCCAGTATCAGGGGAACAGCCAGCACTGCCTGGCCTCTCTCCTGGCCCACACCCCAGCAGACCCCGTAGAAGGGCTGTCTGTAACATCTCATGCAGGACATAGCTGTGGCTGGGAAAGGGTCGGGTACTGGAGGAGGCTGCAAAAGTGATGGTTGGGGTTATGCTTTGTTGGGGTTACGGAGGGGACATTGAACTGAGGTCTGTCCTTGGGATCATAATGGCGGGAACTTTCCCCATGCCTGACTGTACCTTTCCCCATGCTGTGCCTGCACAGTGGGGCTGTGGGACCATGTGTGGGGCAATGGGGCTGGGCCAGCACAAGGAGAGGGTTCTAACAGGGGCCATGAAGCATCTGCCAGGAGGTGACAGCAAGGACAGGCTACAAAGGAGGAATTTCTATATGTTGCCTTTGTTGTGGAGGCACGTTTGAAGAAAAAGCAAAGCTCACATGGATTTGGTGGTTGCAAGGAAAGTCAAGAGCAAAAAGAAGAATTTGATTTCTGTGTTAGAAAGCAAGGCTGAACAAGGGAAATGCAGGGCTGCTGCTGACTGAGGAGGGTGATTTAATCACAGCAGACACAGGTGGGGCTGAGGCACTCAATGCCTTCTGTGCCTGAGTCTTTACTGAAAAGGTCTCCCAGGCCTCTGTGTTCAATGAAGGGGTTCAAGAAGGAGGAGAGCAGATGTTGGCAGGGACCTCATGAAACCCCAGAAGGACAAATGGCAGTTTCTGCCCCTGCAGGGGACTCACTGTGGTGATGGCACAGGCTGGGGGCTGCCTGGCTGGGAGCAGCCCTGTGGGAAAAGTCTTGGTGGGCAGGGAGCTGGACAGAAGGCAGCCGTGTGCCCTGACAGCAAGGGAGGCCAGCAGGTTCCTGGGCTGTATGACCAGGAGCACGGCCAGGAGATCGAGGGAAGGGATTAACCAGGTTACTGCGTCCAGATTTCAGATCCCACTCCAGGAAAGATGTCAGCAAGCTGGAGCAGGTTTAGCAAAGGGCCCCCAAGATGGTCAGGGGCTGGAGCACTTTGCCTGTGAGGAGAGGCTGAGGGAGCTGGGCTTGTCCAGCCCAGAGAAAGGAAGATCTTGGCCAAAACATGTAGCAGCATGGCACTCTTCCCAGGAAAGACTGAGTCAGGCTCCTGTCTGTGATACAAGACACAAGGACAAGAGGCAATGGGCTGAAACAAGAGAGGATCAGGCTACAGAGAGGCAGAAACCTTTCCAACATGAGGCTAGTCAAACGCTGGAAGCTGTTTCCCAGGTTGTGTGCACCGGCTCTATCCCAGAAAGTGACCACAACATATTCAAATAAAGCCCTGAGCAATCTGGTAGGACCCTGCTTTGAGCAGGAGGTTGGTCAAGATACCTCCCGAGGCCCCTTCCAGCCTGAATGATGCTGTCCTTCCTTCCTCTTCATGGTTTCAGATTAGGGAAGGCTCTTGCATTCTCCCTGATCACAGAATTCATTCCCATCAAGTGCAGGGCTGGTTCACAGGTGCCCCGAAGGACCCTGACCACTGCCTTTGCTTCTCTTCTTATTTCCCCCTACCCAAGATCTTCTCTGTTACAGCTGTAATACCCTCCAAAAAGAACATCCTACCCCACTGGCCATGCATTTCTTGTTTTGGACCTTCTTATGGTATTTCTGAGGTCATTTCAGAGGTATTTTCCACCTTGGGTAGCAATTACATTATACCCGTAGTTTTCTTTCTTTACCTGTAGTGTCCTGCAATTCCCCACATTGTTATCTTGTTGCAGGCACTGGCCCACAAACCTTCAATGCTGACGTGTTGGAGTTTCAGTCTAGAGGGACCTGGATTCAGTTAAGAGGGATGCACTTGTGGATTGGGCCAACAGAAACCTCCTGCAGTTTACATTTTACAAATGGGGCAAGGTCTGCACTGGGGGCAGAAGAACCTCGTGCATCAGGACCGGCTGGGACCCGACTGGCTGAGGAATGTCCTCGGGAGAGGGGCGTGGGAATTGTGATGGATGCCATGTGAGCCAGTGGGTTTCCCACTTTGAAAAGAGGCTGCAGAAACTGGAGAAGGTCCAGAGGAAGTCCGCCATGATGGGCTTAGGGGCCTAAAGCACATGAGCTGTGTGGAGAGGCGGAGGCAGTTGGGCCTCCTTAGTCTGCTGAAGGGGAGGCCCAGGGCAGGCTAAAGCAGGTGACACCTCCCTGGAGAGGTGGCGGCACCAAACTCGTCTGCAGTGGCAGAGGGTCTGGCAGAGGCAACAGCCACAGAGTGCCTCCTGGGAGCTTCACACTGGGCCTTAGGAAAAGCGGACTGGGAGGGTGGTGCTGCACTGCAGCAGGACACCCAGAGACTCTCTGTGATCTCCGTCTTTGGAGGATTTCAGGTTTCAGCTCCACAGAGTCACAGCCAGCTTGACCCTGGGGTTGGTGACACCCCACCCTTTGGTGGGAGGCCAGCATTACAGAAATGGAGACAAGGCAGTTGCCCAGCTCCTTGAACCCAGGAGTCGGTATGCCATGCCACCTGAGATTCCTGGAAACACCTCAGCTTTTGTCCAGAGAAGTATCATTCCTCTTTACGTGTCCTGGCTAGTCTCCTGACCCATGTGGTGCTTTAGGCTCTGAAGAGAATCAAACCCCACTTTTCAACTAGGTTCACTTCATTTTACATGCTGAAACGCAGGGCAGATGAAGGGAGCTCACAGCTTCCAGGATCCCTCCTCCACAGGACCAGTCTTCAGAGACTGGAAATGCAGGTAATGCTGTTGGGTCAGTGTACTCCACATCAAAATTTGGCTTTCCTTTTTTCCTTTTCACTAATTGCGATCTGTCCCTTGGCCGCCTTTGTCTAAAAACAAAACATCTCCCCTATTGCACCTCCCCATCCTGATGAACATTGTGAGAAATAGATGGAGTACAGATGATTTAATTCTGATCCCCATCCTTGGAGGTTTTCAGGTCTCAGCTCTAAAAAGTGCCACCAACCTGACCACGGGTTTGGTCTCCGTGGTAAACCTTTGGCAGAAGGTGCGGCTGGAGACCCCCAGCAGTCCCTTTCCCACCCACCCTTCCAGCAGCCTGTGTCTTGCAGTATACCCTAGAAGCAGGGATTCAGCTGAAGGTGAGGGTATCTCTGCCATAGGCTCCTGGGAAAATGCAGAGAGGAAAGCAGCTCAAGAGATCTCTAGTCCCTTGTGCAGCTTAAAGCAAGGCCAGCTCTGAGGTCAGACCAGCTCGCTCCATAAATGAAGGTGTTCACGAGAAGACTCTAAACAGGAGCCAGGCATCTAAGCCACTGTCACAGACTCAGAGACAAGGCCTTTGACCAGGTCCCTGAAGACACCATTGGGAACACCTCACCTTTTGGTCCTGTACTGGTTTTGGTTGGGGTAGAGTTAATTTAACCATAGCAGCTCGTATGGTAGTATGTTTTGGATTTGGGATGAAAACAGCCTTGATAACACGATGATGTCTTAGCGATTGCTGAGCAGTGCTTACACAGTGTAAACCCCTTACTATTTCTCACTCTGCCCTGCCAGCGAGTAGGCTGGGAGTGGGCAAAAAGTTGGGGAGGGACACAGCCAAGACAGCTGACCCCAACAGACCAAAGGGATATCCCATACCGTATGAAATCATGCTCAGCAACAAAAACTGGAGAAAGAAGGAGAAAGTGGGGGGAGGAGGTATTTTCGAGGTTACGACATTTGTCTTCCCAAGTAACCGTCACATGTGATGGAGCCCTGCTTTCCTGGAAATGGCTCAACCCCTGCCTGCCAATGGGAGGTAGTGAAGGAATTCCTTACTTTGCTTGGCTTGCACACACAGCTTTTGCTTTACCTATTAACCTCTCTTTATCTCAACCCACGAGTTTTCTCACTTTCACTCTAACAATTCTCTCCACCATCCCACTGTGGGGGAGTGAGCGAGCGGCTGTGTGGGGCTTAGCTGCCTACTGGCAGTAGACCATGACAGTGAGGCTGAGCTGCCCACCGGGGTTAACCCACAGCAGGTGCAGAGAAGCATGATTCTTCTTTCCATGCCCTGGCATAGCTCCTGAGCCAGGCAGTGGTTTTGTGTGTCAAGAGAATCAAAGCAAAGCCTCGAACTTGAGGAATCTCAACTGAATTGCTGAAAGAGAGGTTCTCTGCTGCAGATTTAAGGCTTCAGTGGTAGGACCTGAAGAGAACTCTTGTTCTTCCTGTGGTCACAGCTGGACACTGGCTGAGGAGCTTTGTCTTGGGGTAGCTTTTGGGGTATGGGGTGGGGAAGGTTGTCTCAAGGACATGTGATGGGCACAGGGATTGAACAACAGCAGCAAAATTATGTGGCTTCTGGGTCCACACTTCTTTCAATGCAAGCCCTGACACAGAGTCCCAGCCTCCCCTCCATTCCACCCTTTGGGGGGACGACGGCTCTAAAAGATGGCAAGCAGTGGACACCAATCCTTCTCCAGCCACTTCCCAGGTCTGGTGGAGCACCAAGACAGCAAGGACTTCTGGCTGTGCACCGCGATCTGGCCTGGTGCTCCTGGCCCCCTCCCTGTGCTCCTCACAGGGCCCCAAGCTGGCAGTGATGCTCTGCAGAGCAAGTGGGCTGTGGGACCATGCAGTGACTCCACACTGGCTGTGCTGGTCAGGTGTAGCTGGACTGGGCACTGCCACTGAGCTCCTTGCCAGGGGTCTAAAGCTGTGGAACGAGCTCAGAGCATTTCTCGTAGATCGGGATGTTTTCCGGTGTGCACATTGAACCATCCTTGGGCTTTGACTGAAGGAGACATGAATCACCCACCCGTCTCCTTTTGCTGATCTTGCCGGGTCCCCATGGCCTCCCCTGGGATCGCAGAGCCCTCATTTGATTGTGGATACTTAAGTATAGTGCTTTGCCTTTGGGTGACTCCACCTTGGATGGTCCCTTCTTTTGGGATGGCCACCCCAGGCACATCATTTCCCTGTAGATGCCCTCTTCTGTCCTGGGGACTCCAGTTTCCCCTCCGGAAAGCTGGGCAGCTACCATTCAGCTCTGCTGCATGCGGGAGAGCCCTGGGCAGGCAATTTGGAGCCCATTCACCATGTCCAGTGGCAGGGGGCACACGCAAATGAGAGCTGAGTCCAGCCCTCATTCCCCAAAATGTCTCCCAGTGCCCTCTCCCCGTGAGCCCACTGAGAACCAAGCTCAGCAACAGGCCATGGTGAGTGCAGTTCCTGGAGCCTACTCCTGACTTCAGCAAAAGGAAGAGCCCAGCCTTCAGGAGCTGCCATGGAGAGACAGCCTTTTATTACAGAGATGCTGCTCAGGAAGCCACCTATGACACCCTAATGATACATTTACCAAAGGTAGGCACAGCCGGGCCACGCTTCTGGAGATGTCATATGCATACAAATATGCCTGTATGACCATGATCATTACGGCAAAAAAAAAAGAAATTAACCAGTGAGGAGGGATGGGCAGCTCATTGCTGCTGAAGGTGAAAACATTGAATCCATTTCTTCACTGCTTCTTTGAGCTCCTGGTTCCTCATGCTGTAGATGAGGGGGTTCACTGCTGGAGGAACCACCGAGTACAGAACTGCCACCAACAGGTCAAGAGATGGGGAAGAGATGGAGGGGGGCTTCAGGCAGGCAACCATGGTAGTGCTGATAAACAGGAGACCACAGCCAGGTGAGGGAGGCACGTGGAAAAGGCTTTGTGCCGTCCCTGCTCAGAGGGGATCCTCAGCACAGCCCTGAAGATCTGCACATACGACAGCACAATGAAAACAAAACACCCAAGAACAAGGACAAAATTGGTGGCAATAAGCCCAACTTCCCTGAGGTTGGAAGGTGAGCAGGAGAGCTTGAGGATCTGGGGCACTTCACAGAAGAACTGGTCCAGGGCATTGCCTTGGCAGAGGGGTATGGAAAATGTATTGGTCGTGTGCAGAACAGCATTGAGAAACCCACTGCCCCAGGCAGCTGCTGCCATGTGGACACAAGCTCTGCTGCCCAGGAGGGTCCCGTAGTGCAGGGGTTTGCAGATGGCAAAGTAGCGGTCATAGGCCATGACGGTGAGCAGATAAAACTCTGCTGATATCAAGAAGATGAAGAAAAAGACCTGGGCAGCACATCCTGCATAGGAGATCGCCCTGGTGTCCCACAGGGAATTGGCCATGGATTTGGGGACAGTGGTGGAAATGGAGCCCAGGTCAAGAACAGAGAGGTTGAGGAGGAAGAAGTACATGGGTGTGTGGAGGCAGTGGTCGCAGGCTATGACTGTGATGATGAGGCCGTTGCCCAGGAGGGCAGCCAGGTAGATGCCCAGGAAGAGCCAGAAGTGCAAGAGCTGCAGCTCCCGCGTGTCTGCAAATGCCAGGAGGAGGAACTGGGTGATGGAGCTGCTGTTGGACATCTGCTGCCTCTGGGTGTGGAGCACTGAACAAGGATGAAAGGACAGTGACAAGTTAGGGGAGACTTCTCTGAGGGAAATCAAAGCCATTTCCACACTACGCACTCCCTGCCACTGTTCCATTTCGAGGAGATCTTCATTCAGCTCTGTGGCTGGAGCTCTGGGTGGTGCTGGCTCAGTGTGCCAGGACGAGCAGGACCTCTGCCCGCTGGCTGCCATGGACTCAGCCCTGCTCTGCAGCTGTGGGTTCCTGGGAATGGTGTGGGCAGTCCTGGTGGTTGAATTTGTCAGATAAATCTGCTCCTCATGCAAAAGGGCTTGTCAGTATCTGCACTCCCAGTGCTAAGAAATCACAATCGCAAAAGTGTTTGAGAGAGAGAGGGTTTTTCACAGCTCTCTCCCATCTCAGCTGGAGATTCTCCTGGATTTCAGAAACCCTCATCATTTCTGCTGCACTCAGGGAGAAAAAAGGGAGTCCTGCGAGGCCAGAGGATTGCCTGTGGGTTAGTGCAGAGTGAGGGGAGCTGGTCTGTCCCTCTGTCTTGTTCCCAGCTGCCCTCTGCTTGTCCCTTTCTGAGACAGAGGGTAATCACACTCACATGTTAACCTCAAAAGACACCAGGCACTGCTGAGAGCAGAGAAATCCACTGCCAAGCACTAAGTGTCTCACCCTTTCTCAAGGTCTCAGCACCCCACTTCTAGCCAAGGACACATAGGGTTCATTTCACCAACCCAGCACCATTTCCTTGGCCGTAGCGTCTCTGTGCTTCTCCATGGGGCATTCAGGTAAGACCAAGATGCTATAGGTCAGATTTGCATCCTGGAGGGCAGCTCAGTGCTTGGAAGGACACCCCAAGGAGATACCCAAGGGTCCTAAGGATGGTATCTCAGTAAGGGACAGTCAGCTGATTCACTGGGGAATGACACAGACTGCATTGCCCACAGCCCCACAGGTTAGAGGAGAGCTTGGACACTTCATTCCCATGGACACACCTGCATGGGAGGAATCACAAGAGCAGTGCCTGACTCGGCTGCTGCAACTCCCATCCCCAGAGAGCCTGACAGCAAGAACAAGAAAACAATCACAATAACACAGACTGGTGGAGAAACAAGGAGAAATGCAGTGATGGTCTAGCTGAGAGAGGCAAGTGGAGAGGCAGCCGGGCACTCAGGACAGCGTTACCCTCACCCAGCTGTGCACAACACTTCCCAGACACCAACATTGCCAGGCAGCTTCTCTCAGCCCTATGCTCTGCAGAGGGACATGGACACACAGCTGGAGAGCTGCAGCACGGCTCTGCTGGAGCTCTGGCTGCAGAGGAGGTGGTTCACGCCTTGGACCCCACAGCCCTGAGGGAAGAGGCTTTGCTGGGTGGGACAGGAGGCGAAGGGGCTTGCTCAGGGGAAGGGGTCTGCATTGGAGGGGATCATAGGGAGATTTCTGAATTCTCCCTCCCACAACGTTTCTGGTTTTCGTTTCCTCTCATTCCCTGATCATATCTCTGCTGCCTGGAGATTTTCCTCCTGGGAAGTGTTTCCCTGTCCCATGTCTTTTCCCTGTCAGTGCTCACAGATGCCATCCCAACCTCTGTGCACTCACCCTGGCCCTACAGAAACCTGCCTGTTTGCAGGGCACTGGCTGCATGCATGGTCCTGTTTGCAGGTGGAAAAGGGCAGGTAAGAAACACCCTGATGGGGCCAGCAAAGGTGAAGCTGGTGCTGTCCACAGGCAGAGGAGTGGCTGAAGGCACTCTAGGACGTTTCTGGCAGACCTATTGATCACTCAAAGTTACAGCTCAGGAGTCTCAGTGACTTCTTCAAACTTGAGAGCTCCCTTTTTCCACCTCCCCGCCCCGCCCCAAACAGGAAACGAAAAACACAAAGTCAGGAAAGCTCCTTATCTTTAACATAAAACCTGCATTGACCTTCCCCTTGAAAAGTCCCCTCAGAAATGCCCTGACGGTGATCTGGAGCTGTGAGCAGCCCTGACCAACGCAGCACCCTCTTGACAGCAGAAGGACCCTCTCCTGCCAGCAGTTGTTTCTTCCACCCACAGCTTCTCCCCGCACTGCTGCTGGGATCTCCCCAGGTAAGCTGAGAGCTGGGCCTGGCAGGAGACAAAGGTCCTGCCCCAGCACACAGCCCCTGGGGTGCAGGGGCCCTGCTCTGAAGGACAGCCCTGGGCACCCCTGGGTGCACCCCAGCTTCACACTCTGCAGCTGTCCCCGGGTGAAGGCAGCCGACATGCCCCGTCCCTCTGATGGTGCAGCAGGGAAGCCCTGCTCCAAAGCAAGTCATTTTCTCTACACTGCAGAAACTGTGAGAGCCCTCCTGGCAGATCCCGTAGGCTGTGGGATGTGCCAGCTTTAGGAGATCTTTCCAGGAGCTGCACCTGCAATGCCCTGCAGACAGAGACTTACCATGTAGAGGGCTGTGAAGGTTATTCTCCAAGTGAGCTCTCCTCTTTCCTGTCACTCCCAACTGCCTTTAACCTCTCTCTCACTTCCCTCGCCTCCCCTCTGCACCGGCAGGCAGTGCCCTCAGCCCTGCTGCCCTTTGCAGAGGAGCTGCTCCTGGGCAGAGCTGTCTCTCTGCAGCGCTGCCCGCTTGCCATGAGCTCCCTCCATCCCAGGAGCCCAGCCCAGCTCAGCAGCAGAGGACCAGCCCAAGGCAGCACTTTCTCTGCCCCTCTGGGCTCCCTCCAGGTGGCCCTGGGGCTGCAGGGGAACCTGCTGGGAAACAGGCTGCAGTCAGCACTCATGTTCCCTCCCTCACCTGGGGAGAGACACTTCCTTCCAGCAGTGTAATGTCTCCGCTTAGACACAATGTTCTGTCTAAATATCACCTTTTTTGGTCTCATTGTTAGACAGGACTCTCAGACAGTGGCAGGCAGGGATCTCCCTTACCCCTGCTGAGGGAAGGGATTCAGCTGAGTCAATGGAGCATCTCATCCTGCGTTTCTATTCCTAGTATTTGAAGGAGACTCAGCTCCCTCCCATGCCTGCCACAAACCCACAGGAGGTGGGATTCCTCTGGCCTCTGTCCGGGTGTGCACAACATAGGCACCTGCATGGGAGCTCCTTGTCTCAGCTCCCTTGCTAATTAATGCAGATGGAGGGCAGGAGTGAGGTGTTCAGATGCAAATGCCTGGTGACATGTGAGTTGCCAGTGGTGGTCCAAGATACCTGCAGGTAACTGCAAGCTCTAATGGAGAAGTTCATAGAGCCAGGGCAACATCTCGGGGATCATACATGAGCCTGGTAGGAAATTCCTTTGCCCAAGTGAAATGACAGCTGCTGCCCAAATAAAGGCCAAAAGAACCTTTTCCTACTCAGTATGTTCATGGCAGTTTGTAGAAGTATTCATATGAACAACTGCAGTCATGTCCCATAAGGAGAGCAGGACCCGGCACTGAGCCTTGTTGAATCTCATACAATTGACCTCAGCCCATCGATCCAGCCTGTCCAGATCCCTCTGCAGAGCCTTCCTGCCCTCAGGCAGATCAACACTCCCGCCCAGCTTGGTGTCGTCTGCAAACTTACTGAGCATGCACTCAATGCCCTCATCCAGTTCGTTGATAAAGTTATTAGAGAACTGGACCCAGTACTGAGCCCTGGGGAACACCGTCTGTGAGCAGCCGCCAACTGGATTTAACTCCAGTCACCACAACTCTTTGGTGCCCGGCCATCCTGCCAGGTTGCTTTCCCAGAGAAGCTCATGCTCGTCCAAGCCATGAGCAGCCAGTTTCTCCAGGAGAATGCTGTGGGAAACATTGTCAAAGGCTTTACTAAAGGCTAGGTAGACAACATCCACAGCCTTTCCCTCATCCACTAAGCGCGTCACCTTGTCGTAGAAGGAGATCAAGTTACTTGTGTACCAGTTTATTTGTACTTTACAAGTAAGAGTAAATTGTAGTCCATCCCAGGTAGAAGCAAGTTTCCTGTTCTCCTCCTCCTGCAGCGGCACCATAAAGAACATATCTTTTACATCTCGTACCACCATGTGGGGGTGAGTGGCAGCTTGGAAGGTGGCAGTTAATGTAGCCGTGTGCGGGACAGCGGCTGTAGGAGGAGCGGTGTTTGCATTTGACTTTCCATATTCTATAGTTAGGCACCATCTCCCATCGGTTTTATAACTGGTCACACTGGGGAATGATATGGGCAGTGCATTTGGAAGATAAGGTGTCTTTTTTCTAGGTCAGCTATGACCTCCACAATACCCATCCAAGCAGTGGCAGAGAGAGGAGAGTGAGGGACATCACTGGTTATTGTTGAGTCAGGCAGCGTGGGTGCAGCTCACAGCAGGCGAACTATGCCAGGTCACTGACACCCATGGGGAGCTGCTCGTTTTCACTCAGCTAACCAAGGACACTCCCGGCAGCCACAAGACCAAACACCACTGTCCAGTCGTTTCCAAACTCGTCCTTGTCATACCTCAAAGCCCAAACCATTTTCCTTCCCTGAAACTACTGCTAACTGGTGCCTTGATATCCTTTTCTCCCCTGGCAATCACAAGTTTACTTTGGCTACGGGGCACAGTTCACTTTGGCCTGTAAATCCTGTTATTTAACCCTTTCTTGGGTGGGCTTAACATTAGTTCTTTGGGCATCCAAACTTCAAATTATTAAAATTTTAGCTCCCATGTCAATCGAAAATTGTACTAGTTATCTTTGACAGCCCATTGGGACATAAATAAGAGAGCCGTCTGTGTTATCCCATTGATAAGTTTCCATCAGGGGGTTTATGAGATCAGGGAAAGTGTCTGGGGTTCTGGGGAGCCTGTCTTACTTGCCGGAGTAAGTACTTACTTATCTGCTGTCTGCATCAGCTTGGGATTGTCCTGCTGGTGTCAGTTCGTTCCTCCCCATTTCTCGACGATGATTTACAGTGCTGTGCATTAAGTCTGCCCAGGTCGGGATGGGTCAAAGGTGGGCTTGGCTGCCCCGACCCTCCTGAGCGTGATGTTGTATGTTTTGTCTCATTTCATCCCTCTTTGCAATGAGGTACGATTTTAAGGCAGCAGGGGCTCCCCTTAGCAGTGGTCTCATGGCTGGGGGGTCCACACAGGCAGAGAGAGGGTAATTACCATGTGCACCCCTGTCGTTCACAGCCTGCAGGCAGGCTGCTTTTGTAACGGCAGTAGAAAGTTTGCTTCATGATCTTATTGGCATAGCAGTGGCTCCCCTCTATCCCAAGGCTCTGTGCCCCTGCCCAATAAGCTACTCAGCGTGTAATAGAGTGTGGCTCAGCGTTAGGGGCTGCTCCCTCATTCAAGAACACTCCTGGTCCCCCAAAGCCATCCGCTTTGCCTTGCTCTAACATCATATGCTCTTCTCCACTTAAAGGAGGCACACCACAGATATTCAGTCTCGCTCTCACCGGGCTTCTGCCCATATTCTTTTTGCAGATTGGCCAACTTAAGGGGGTCCCATGGAATGGTCCTTGTGGTATTTCCCTGGTTTCCCCCTTGACGTCCAGCAGATAGCTCAGTTTTAACAATAGGGGCTACCTTAAATTCTGATTCATCTCATTCACTCTCATCCCTAAGTTCTTGGTTGGGGTTCTCCCAAATATCTCCATCCAAGTCTTCTGGGGGGACACAATTAGCTTACCAATTTTTAGATGATCTGGTGGGTTGGAGGGCCTGAATTATCATGAGTTTGAGTTTATCCTCTACCTTCCTTCATTTTTCTTTTTCCTCCCCCATTTTTTCAGCAATTGATCTATTTGCAGAGATAACAGCATTTCTGGTCGCTTTCTTTGTTCACCCTCACCTTGTAACACTCTCATTTCCTGATCGTTACATTCCTCATACTGATATGCAGCTCCCAAACACGTTCCCAACATTTGGCATATTATTCCCTTCTCTTTACCATCTTTCCTTTTCCCTGCTGCAACGTTTAAGGAGTTCCCTGCTCCATCTTACTCCAATTATCCCGCTTTTCATGCACCCAATCATCCACAAATTTCGGTGAAGGGTTAACTTCGTGCTTCCGTAAGTATTCGGTGATTGAGTCCGTCACCCTGCAGAATACACCAATTTTTGTCACAGGTGAATTATTAAGAGAAGTCACTGTTGTGAGGTTTACTAAAAGTTTTTATTAATTACTAAACGATGATCAAATGACATTTAATTGATGATTGAATGAAAATTAAATAATAATAAAATGGTGATTAAGCAATAGTTGAATAGTAATTAAACAGTGATTTTACAATGATTTGACAATGATTGAAATGATAATTTAGATGATAATTTAGATGGAGATTAGACAATGGTTTAGACAATGATTTAGACAGTAGTCAAAAACTCTGCTCCTTAATATGATTCTAATATTTAAGCTATAGCTGGATATACAAATAAATGTTGGTAGCATACAATATGCATTCAGGCCTAATGTAAAATGTCACCTGCCTTGTTATAGATATCAGAAATAGAGTAAGGGGTCTCTCAGCCTTGACGAGTAACCTTGAGAAGTGTCCCTGCTCAAAGGGCAGATCATCGCCATGCAACCTGTTGCCGTACAGGAGAGCTCAATGGGCTCAGGGAGGCTACAAATATTTATAG
The DNA here is from genome assembly GCF_034638445.1 of Ciconia boyciana. Classification (NCBI taxonomy): domain Eukaryota; kingdom Metazoa; phylum Chordata; class Aves; order Ciconiiformes; family Ciconiidae; genus Ciconia; species Ciconia boyciana. The sequence goes on from NW_027328407.1 coordinate 369,987, forward strand.
CACAAAGGGATGGACTCGTAGTCAAACCCTCCTTTGGTGTATGTGCAGGAGGGCAGCTGCTGCAGTTTTAGTTTTGTCTACTCCCAGCTTGGGCTGGTACTGTTCCTCCTGATCAGACGTGGCCGAGACTCCTTAGTGGCTGAGAAGATATGGCCTAGCACAGCTCTCACAGTTTGCACAGCAGGACTGATTTCAGTCAGGGCCACTTGTCGGTGATGCTTGAACCAAAGTGCTGTTCACTAATTCAGAGTGGGTGCATCCGTCACGGTGTCCTGAACCACTCTCCACTCTTATGTCCCTTTGCCTGCTGGCTCCTCACAGCCTCTCCTGGCATTGCAGAGTCCTCAGTAGCCCATGGGCTCCTCAGGTTCACCTTTTCCTCTGGAAGAACCTACCTTATGACATTACACATTTTATGAGGTGCCACTCACTGCCCACCCAGACTCATACGCTGTCCCTGGAGTTTCCCTGACGCCTCCTGGCAGTTCCTGATTTCTCTCCAGGCCAGCATCTGCCATCATCCCCACCAGAGGTGTGACAGTGCCAGGCAGAGAAGTCAAAGACCAGTTGCTGTCTTCTCAGACATGTGCAACCAAGGGAGCTCTCCATCCAACCCTCGGTCCCTAACATATCATGCTGGGACTCTTAGCTTGTCCCCCTGAATCTGTCGGAAACTCCAGAAGAGCAAGAGGCCTTTTTTGGGAGCAGCTCCTTGGGTGTATTCCTGACACCAGCTTTGGAAGAGGCACCCAGTCGTCTGGCCCTGTCCTGAGGAGCCCCTTTGGTGACGGTGGTGCTGGCAGGGAGGCCAGCTCTGACACAGTGGTTCACATGGCCTGCTCCTCCTGCAGCCACAGGCGTGCCACTGTGGAGGCAACAGGACTGTCACAAGTTACATAAGACCTTAGGGCTTACACAAATGAAAGGGCACAGCAGGACAGGAGGGAAGTGAGGAGACACCAGCATGGAAAAGCCTGGGTCCAGCTGTTGTCCATGTCCACAAAAGATACAAGTGGTGGGAGCTGAAGCAAATAATTTTCTGCTGCTTTCTTTATTCTGTTTATCACATTAAGCCTGGCTCCTTATGTATAAGATGTTGTGGGTCAAAAAAAAAAAAAAAAAAGGCAGGAGGGCCATAATAGTATTACATAAAGGGAAATTATATCATCAAAGCTATAAAGAAAAGAAGAACGGAAGAAAGAAAGAAAAAAACAAACCAAACCAAAGCACAAAGTTTTGACATTTCCTGAGACACCCTGGGAGTGCTATGAAGATGATGGGCATCTTATTGATGCTGAAGTAGGATGTATTGAAATAGTTTCCTCAGGGCATCCTTGAGGTCCTGGTTCCTCATGCTGTAGATGAGGAGGTTCACTGCTGGAGGAACCACCGCATACAGGACTGCCACCACCAGATCCAGGGATGGAGAGGAGATGGAGGGGGCTTCAGGTAGGCAAAAGTGCCAGTGCTGACATACAGGAGACCACGGCGAGGTGAGGGAGGCACGTGGAAAAGGCTTTGTGCCGTCCCTGCTCAGAGGGGATCCTCAGCACGGCCCTGAAGATCTGCACATAGGACAGCACAATGAATACAAAGAATCCAAAATAAAGAAAACCGCTAACCACAAGCATCCCAACTTCCCTGGGGTAGGAACGTGAGCAGGAGAGCTTGAGGATCTGGGGGATTTCACAGAAGAACTGGTCCAGCCCATTGCCGTGGCAGAGTGGTAGTGAAAATGTATTGACCGTGTGCAGCACAGCATTGAGAAACCCATTGCGCCAGGCTGCCATGTGGACACAAGCTCTGCTGCCCAGGAGGGTCCCGTAGTGCAGAGGTTTGCAGATGGCCAGGTAACGATCGTATGCCATTACTGTGAGGAGAGAATACTCTGCTGTGGTCAAGAAGACGAAGAAAAAGACCTGTACAACACATCCTGCATAGGAGATGTCCCTGGTGTTCCACAGGGAATTGGCCATGGATTTGGGAACAGTGGTGGAGACGGAGCCCAGGTCAAGAACAGAGAGGTTGAGGAGGAAGAAGTACATGGGGGTGTGGAGGTGGTGGTCACAGGCTACAGCAGTGATGATGAGGCCGTTGCCCAGGAGGGCAGCCAGGTAGATGCCCAGGAAGAGCCAGAAGTGCAAGAGCTGCACCTCCTTCCGTGTGTCTGCAAAGGCCAGGAGGAGGAACTGGGTGGTGGAGCTGCTGTTGGATGGTTGCTGCCTCTGTGCAAAGGGCCTGGTCAAGGAGGAAAAGGCAGTGACAAGTGAGGAGAGACTTATCTGCGTAAAACCTATACCATGTCTCAGAGAAACAGCTCACGTGGCTTCTATCTTTCCAGGAAGGCCTTCGTGCAGCTCCCTGGCTTGAGCTCTGGTGTGTGCTGGGCTGGGGTGTAGTGGGGAGCAGGGGACTCTTCTGTGGAGGAATCAGTCCTGCTGTGCAGCCACAGCTAAACAGGAACCAGGAGTGATCTCAGGGGCAATTTACTCATGGTTTCAAAGAGCTTTTCAGCAGTGTCCCTCCCAATTCATCCAATTGCAGAAGCAAGGTGCAGGGCTTTTGTTTTGTTTATTTTGTTCTTGTTGCCCCTCTCACATCTGGGGAGTGTTCTGGGATCACTGGCTCCTGAAGTTCTGAAGACTCAATGCACATACCAGTCACACACATAATGGGACTAACACTGACAAAGCCAGCGGTAGTGAGACCTGCCCCAAGTGCTGCCTTCCATCATGCCCACATGCCCCAGAGAAGAATAACTCCCTTTGGATTACTAAGTCACTTCTTTCCCTTTGCACTCTGCTGCTAGGCTTTAGAGGTGTCATTTCCCAATCTCGCAGAAACTAGCAGGCAAAAGAAGACCAGAAAAGTGCTTTGGGACTGGGATGCCTAATGTGTCATCTCTCCTATGTCAATGTTCTAGGGCTCAATTATCTTTTCATGAAGGTAAAGTCTAAAAAGCCCAGGCACATTGTGATGCACAAGTTTGTAGTTCTTAATGGAGGGCTTTTAAAGCGCCATTAAACATGGTGCTCAACTGGAAGTGTTAGCCATCAGTACTAAGGCTGGCTTCTGTGATTTTCACATGCAGACAGAAGCCCCCCAAAACCAGGAAGACACACACAAATGAGAAGGGATATATTTCACTGCTTCTTCCTAAAAGGTGATTTTTGCCTCTGCCTCTTGCAACGGAGTCCAGAGATCAGACTCAAATGAAGGAACATATCGGAAGTTCCCCAATAACACAGGAAGCTGATGCCCAATGTACCCAGTGCTTTTGTTTCCCTTTCCCTTAGGAAATGACAGAGATATTCTTCTCTGTTTTCTTCAACATTTTTTGTAGGGTTTCAGTGCCTGGAAACACAGGAGGAGCCCTGATAATTCATATGCATGCTTCCAAAAAAACCAGATGGGCATTACTCGATGCATTCATCTTAAAAGCACAGTGTGAATAGAGTGGATTATCCTAGGGAATTGCCTCACGCTCTGCTCTCACTAGAAAATCAAAACTAAAACCTTGACAAGGTGATACTAAGATGCTTGTTTGGCCACCCCACTTTGGCTGCCTCTGTACCCAAATTTCTTGGTGTGTTGGGTTTTTTTTCATGACATTCCCATGGGAATCTCAGCCTGATAGGATGTTAAGGTTGTATCTACACAGGTGTTGGTATTTCTAGACCAATTAGGGTTAGGTTGCGATTAGGGTTAGGGCTGGGATTAGGTTAGGGTAAGGGTTAGTGTCAGGGTTTGCCTTATGGTTTATTGGCCTTGTGGCAGAAGATTGTCACCACCTCACTGGTCACACCACTCGAGTGAACCTTGTTCTTGCCTGTGGATTAGGGTCTCTGAGCCGCTGCTCGATCCCGTCCTTGTCCCACACAGGACAAGGGAGAGGGCTGTGATTATGGTTCAGCAACACCGAGGCACTGAAGGCCAATCTGAGTCCAGTTCTGGGTTCCTGTCATTCTCAGATCAATACCGTGAATGTGGCCAGTCCATGTAACACACTCACCTATAAGGTTTGGGGTAACTGGGCCTCCATTTTTTCCAGCAGAGGTCGGCACTACCTGGGCCCATGAACAAATAGTTGTACCTGGGCCACAGATTTAGGACAGGGCATGTTGTTTAAGCTAGCCCAGTGCTTTAAAGTTACTGAGAGGTTCACCACCCCCTTCCGTAACATACGGAATTAATACATCAGGTTTCTCCAGTATCCTCAGATGAGGATGCCCTCATCCTGCTGGACCAGCTGATGAAGTATAGACTAGAGAAGTACACAGTGAGGTGGACTGAAGACTGGCTGAACTGCTGGGATCAAGGGGTTGTGACTGTGGCATGAAGTTCAGCCGGAGCCCAGTAAACAGCGGTGTACCCCAGGGGTCAACAGTGAGTCCAGTTCTCTTCAACACCTTCATTGATGATCTGGATGATGGGGCAGAGTGCAGTCTCAGCCAGTCTGATGATGATGCGGAACTGGGAGGAATGACTGGTGTGCTGCTGTTTGGAGGGACCTGGACAGGCTGGAGAAATGGGCTGAAAGGAACCTCAGGTTCATCAAAAGGAAGTGCAAAGTCCTGCTCCGGTACCATGCCCCAGGATATGTTGGGGCTGCCTGGCTAGAGGGAAACTGCAGAGAAGGACCTGGGACACCAAGCTGAACAGGAGCCCGTGCTGTGGATTAGCCCCAGTCGGCAATTAAGTACCACACAGCCGCTCGCTCAGCCTGCCCCCGCGGTGGGATGGGGGAGAGAATCGGAAGAGGAAAAGCAAGAAAACTCGTGGGTTGACATAAGAACAGTTTAATAATTGGCATTAAAAAATAATAGTAGTAATAAATTGTAATGAGAAGGAAAACAAGACAGCGAGAGAGGAACAAAACCCAGGAGAAAACAACTGATACAACCGCTCACCACCCGCCGACTGACACCCAGCCAGTCCCTGAGGAGCAATCGCTGTCCCCCAGCCAACTCCCCCAGTGTATATACTGAGCATGACGTCGTATGTTATGGAATAGCCCTCTGGCCAGTTTGGATCAACTCTCTTGGCTGTGCCCCCTCCCACCTTCTTGTGCACCTGGCAGAGCAGGGGAAGCTGAAAAGTCCTTGACTGGTGTAAACATTACTTAGCAACAACTAAAACATCACTGTGCTATCAACATTATTCTCATGCTAAATCCAAAACACAGCACTATGCCAGCTACTAGGAAGAAAATTAACTCTATCCCAGATGAAACCAGGACAAAAGAGGCTGTGGAAAAGTCCTCCTGAAAGGGCCAGAAGAGTTGGGAAACCCCAGAAGCTGTGGGAGGGGACAGCTAGGGGCCTCCCAAAGGCTCTCCTGGAGGGCTGCAAAACCAGGAGGGCCAAAGGCAGACAAATGGGATGGATCTAGGTGGGATGCTTTGAGAGGGAGCAGTGTGGCAACCATGAAGAAAGCTGCAGTGTGGGAGGGAAAAGAGAGCAATGCCAGGATCACCAAAGGAAATCCACTGTCCATCTGGTGTCCTGACCCACATCCCCAGAGTTACCTTAGTCCTACGAGGAAGACTCTGTGGTCCCACAGAACCCGCCTGCTTGCTGCTGGCCCCCCACTGACTGAGGAAGGAACGGGCATATGATGGTGCCGGCGAGGAAGAAGCCCCTTCTCCAATTTTCAAATCAGAGTGCCTGGAGAAAGAGTGATCTCTGTTTAGGGCTGTTCTTGCAGCCTCCTCTGGGGTTCAGGCATTTTCTTAGAGCAGTTCTGCAACAGAGAGAAGACATAAGCATGACTATAAATGGGAAATTCGATTGGCATCTTCCCACCAGGTCTGCCCCTGTCGGAGCAAGACCTCGTCTTGATATCCCCTACGGCCTCCATTTCACACAATCACAGAATCATAAAATGGTTGGGGTTGGAAGGGACCTTAAATATCATCTAGTGCCATCTCCCCTGCCATGGGCAGGGATACCTTCCACTAGATCAGGCTGCTCAAAGCCACATCCAACCTGGCCTTGAACAATTCCAGTGAGGGGGCATCCACGACTTCTCTGGGCATCCTCTTCCAGTGTGTCACCACTCTCACAGTAAAAAATTTCTTCCTAATACCTAATCTAAATCTACCAATCATCAGTTTAAAACCATTAGCCCTGTCAAGGATGGACTCGACCCCTTAGTCAAACTAGCAGTAGTTTGGTTCAGGCTGCAAAGGAGGTGAAGGCCTGAGCCGTAGCCAGGCAGAACTCCTCTGGTTCCAATCTGTTCTCTGAAAACCCACAAAGGAGCAGAGTGACACAGGGAGCATCGATGCCTATGAGCTTGGAACACCGATCATGTGATTAACACATGAAGAGTGGGTGGCTTTTCCAAGACTCATTTATCAAGGAACACAGAAAGCTGTGGGTACAAGGACTCTCATGCATACCTTTCCCGTCACATGTAATTTGACTATGAGCCAACCACTTCATTCCATAAATGTGAAAGCCTCAGTGAGCCTTCTTTGAGCTCTCCCTGCTAGGCAGAATGGCTGCACGGCGGTGATCTCCCCTTGAGCTGGGACATCTCTCAAGGTTGCTCCTCGAGGCAGAGAGACCTTTTACCAACAGCAGATCTTTGCTAAGTGACTGACAGCATGCTGAATTAATACTCATGACACATTACTAATCCAGGGAGCTATTAAATTTTAATGACTATAAACTTTGTTTAGGTAATTCCATTAGACATAAACCGTTGTCCAAGTCTGAGACTAAGATTGGACCTGGCTGCACATAAGCTCCATCAGGAGTTTAGAAAGCAAGAGGGTGAACTCTGAACCTCATGACTCACCGGGACGGTCCTTCTTACCATTTTTGTCTCTGGTCTCTGTGTGAATCATTCTAACTTGATTCTGCTCGTTTTTGCTGTGTATGTTTCTTCCATGCAGTCATTAATAAAGGGAACCTTGCCACCAAATTTATTGAGCCGTGGTAAACCACTGTTAAACTGTGTTAAATCCCATCCAATTTATTGAACCGTTTCAAATTATTCTTCTACCTCAATACAACATATTGCTGCTTCTCTCGTTGGAGTGAGGCGCATTCCACGCTTTCACGACACTCCAGCACAGGCCAACACACTCCTGGAGATACCTGGGAGGAGCCTCGGGAGCTACCAGACATGGACCTGCCTTCCACATGAAGAAAACTCTTCAACACCTTACCTGGAAGGATTATTGGGCTACTACCCAAGACGTCAGACGTCTCCAGAAGGAGTGAGTAACACTCTTGGTGATGCCTAGGAGGACTCCTGGGGAGCTGCCATTCATTCAAGTGCCTCTAACATGGATACAAATAACTACCTACGTAGGAGGAGTTTGGGGCTTCTACCCATGACTTCAGCTGTCTCCAGATGAAGCCAAAACACTCTTGGAGATGCCTGAGAGAAGTCCCAGAGAGATATCAGGCATTGACCTGCCTTCAACATGAAGAAAGCTCTTCATGTAACTAACCAGGAGGACTCTGGGGCTGCTACCAGAGCCTTCAGCTATATCCAAGGAAGGCCAAAAAGCTCCTAAGCTGCCTGGGAGGAGTCCCAGAAATCTACGTGGCATGGACGATCCCCCAGCATTGACAAAACTCCTTGGGTGGATTCCTTGGAGGAGTCTGGGGCTGCTACCTGTGACATTCAGCTGTCTCCAGGGGAGGCCAAAACATTCCAGAGCTGCCTGGGAGGAGTCAAAGGAGCTACGGGGCATGGACCCACACCCAACATACACAATGCCCTTTGGGTAACGACTCTGGAAAAGTCTGGGCCTGCCTACCGGGAATTCACCTGTCTCCAGAGAAAACCCTAATGCTCCTGGAGATGCCTCGGAGGAGCCCCAGAGAGCTACTGGGCAGGGACCTGACTCCAGCATACACAAAACACCTTGGGTAGCCACCTTGGAAAATGCTGGGACAGCCCCCCGAGAGATTCAGCTGTCTCCAGGGGAGGCCAAAACATTTGGCACATTCCTTGGAGGATTCCTGAGGAGCTACCGGGCGTGGACCTCCCTCCAGCAGAAAGAAATCTCTTCAACTAACTAACTAGGAAAATGGTGGTGCTGCTACCTGGGACTTTAGCTGTCTGTAAAGAAAATGAAAATGCTCCATGAGAGGTACGGGAAAAAACCTGATGCGAAAAAAGGAATGGACCTGCCCCCAACATACACAATGCTGCTTGGGTAGCTACCTGAGAAGATTCTGGAGCTGCTGCCTGGGAATGCACTTGACTCCAGAGGAAACCAAAAGTCTCTGGGAAATTGCTGGCAAGACTTCCACAGAGGTACTTCCACAGAGGTATTGGGCATGGCCCTGCTGCCAAAGTACACCAAACTCTTTGGGTATCTCCCCTGGTGGAGTCTGGGGCTGCTACCCAGGACTTCAGCTCTTTCCATAGCACGACAGAACACTTTGGAGACGCCTGTGAGGAGCCCTGGGGAGCTCCAGGCCATGGACCTGCTTCCCATTTCTATCAGCAATCCATGAGAGAGGATCAATCAGTAGTATGGCAGCAGTCAAGAAGAGCAGCCATCAATCGTATCACAACAACCAGTCTTTCAGAAAGAGTTGACAGAACAGCTACAACAAGTAGGTGTATACTATTGCAAGTTACGACAAACTTATCATTAGCGAGGAACTTCTCCTCAAAACAGCAGCAGGTCTACTGATGAGAGACTGCCTATATGGAGATATAATAACGGTATAAGGTGAATGAGACAGACTTCAGAAAGGGCCAAAGCATCCCAGAGGGGAGGACAAACCCATCCCAACGGGACCCGGTCACCCACACCTGGGCGGATAAACCGAAGTGACTCCAGAAGTGAGCCCCAATGTGGAGCAATACCGTAACAGACAGAGTCTCACTTCAGAGATGACCTGGAGGTGTCTGGGTTCTCGGTACCTCGCTGTGCTGCAAAGCAGCCAGCTGCATGTTTCAAGGATGCTTCTGGTCGCCAGGCTCACAGCTCCCGGGCGCGCAGGAACATTCTTCTGCTCAGTCACTTCCCCTTCTACCCAGTCACCTTTATGGCTGCTCACACCTGCCTGCTCCTGCCCTATCAGCTCCTCAGACACCAGTGACCTCACAAGCACATGCACAAGCCACAGGGCTGCTCCTGGCCTATCAGCTCCTCAGACACCTCTGACCTCACAACCACCTGCACAGCAGGAGCATCCTCACTCCCAACACCACGCCTTTTTCCCCTCTGTCTCCACCTCTGTCTCCCATCTCCCCCTGCTCTCCTCTCTCCCAGGCACCTTTCTCACCCACTCCACCACCTCCCAATGCTTCTGCCTGTCTCTCTGCTTGTGTGGCACTTGCTACCTCGGAAGCATTGTCCCAGCCACGTCAACTGCATCTCCTTCTCTGCTCCCTCTGCTCTCATCCTGACTGCGCCAGCTGTCTGATCCAATTTTTAATTAAAGGGCCCTTCATCCTGCTTTCCTTCTGCCGTTAAATCTTGTTCCTGCAAGAGAAGTCACAGCCTGTCCGTGTCCCATCTCTGCCATCTTACCTGCATCTTCCTGAGCTGGACACCTGCTGGAACTGTCACCATCAGCCCCGGCTCTCAGTAAAGTCTTCTCCTGGCACAGGCGCAGCTCTGCTGTGCTTGCTGTGTGCCATGCTTCCTGAAGGACAACAGCAACACTCAAAGTTACTCCTGGGCAACGTCCTGCTGGGAAGAGCTGATTTCAAGGCAGCTTGGCAGCAGACCCTGAGGCCGTGCCAGGGCTGGCCACATCTGGCTCCTTCCAGCAGCATTTTGGAAAGCCCATTCCCAGCTGTGAGCGCCAGGCCAAGGGCACGGGGCACAAACAGCCCCAACTCCCGAGGGCCCCAGTCTCCAACTGGCCTCTGTCCCCAGACTACTAAAACCTTCAAACAGGCTCTCCCTCCAACTGAATTATCTCCAGTTTTGAGAAAAGAACTGCATACTTCCAGATTCAGTAGTCTGACTAAGACTGTTAGAGGGCAAGTTGGGCTGCAGTTCTAAAGCGAAAGTATTTCCATTACACGATCTCTGCCACCACCTCCATGATCATCTCATCAGACACCTACAAAGGCAGTGTTGTAAAAAATCTAACTGCTAATTAAACGTATCCTTTCCTCCCCAAATCTTTGTTTCCCTCAAATCCTCAGACTACTGCAGTAACAATCATACTATTATTCTGTAATTACTCCTGAGAACCTCCAAAGCTCCTGTCATTACACAAACACACACCACCCTGCAGGAGGACAGGACAACACAGGGTCAGCCACTGCGACTGTCACTGGCACAAGAGGTTTCTGTGTGCAAGAACACTTGGTAAGTCCCTCATCCAATGAGAGCGAGGGTTTTTTGTTTTTTCCTTCCCGGATAAGTTCAGGCCCTTCTAGGGATCTTTAAAAGATCCTGACCTTTAAAACGGCAACAATTTGGGCACAGGACATGGGTCTGGTCATTTGTTTTAGTCTTCTCATAAACCCTGAGACATTTGTTTTAGCTATTCCTAAACTATTTTTCTCTTTTCTTCACATTCCTTCCCCAAGAAGAAAAAAAAGCCAATGAGTAACAGCACCAGGACATTTCGAATGCTCTGCTAATACATGAGCTTTCCAATAAGCATGCCACGGGCATAGCTGCAGCGAACTGAAAGCTGCACGGCACACACCAGCAGTGCGCAACGAGGAATGGCCAGTGCACATCAGCACCCTCGTTCAGACAGACGGCCATGGCTGAAGACAAGTCTGCTCGCTCAGGATGCTGAACCTCCACTGCACCCACACCCAGCCCTGACCAAAAGGGGACACAGAGAGACGCAGAGTGACTGGCCAGAATCGGCGTTTGGTTCAGGAGGCATGCAGGGCAACGGGGACCCAGACCAACTGAGAACAAGGCCCCATGGTCACCTTTTCCTCCTTTTCCCCTTCCAGGTGACGCTGGTCAAGCCCCAGGCACCTGCCACCATTCGCTGTACGCAACTCCCCTGATGCTGCATATCTGATACACATTTAAATAAAACAACGCACGCTCAGAGATTCTGTTTGTTCACCTTGAGCTGAGGGGAAGCTGTGTCTGTGGGTGAGGAAGATCTGCTTTCCCCATTTAATTTTTATGCCACAATAAAATCACTGCAAGATTCAGATTAGAGGACAGCACTGAAATCCAAATGTTAAGCGACCATGAAGGCTCCAAACGCACATTTCCACCCGATTGCCTTAAACAAAACAGACCTGGGATCCTGATTGCTCACTTCAGCCTGGAATAGCCCCATTCCTCGTCCAAAAGCTACCGTGTGCCTGGCTGAGGACAGGCACAATCCACACAGCGAGCAATCAGAGCTCAACCCTGCACTTTCCTGGGTCAAGTTTCCTTGGAAAAAATCTTCCCTGGGTTTTTTAAAACCTGTAACTGAAGAAAACATCCCTGACGGGCTGACGGGAACTTCCTGGCTGTGGGAAAACCATCCACCCTCTGCACCCCCATTTCCCAAGAGCCGGCAGCACAGCCTGGCTGGGGGGAAAGGCACGAATCAGAGCTGGGGGCCGAGAGAGGAGCACAAGCATCTGCCAAGGGAGCTGCATCCAGCCAGGAGCACTCCCCACTGGCTTCTCGGACAACAAAGCCCCGGTGCGTGCTCCCACCAGGAGGGAGAAACAACTTCCAACATTTCCCTCATTGCCCAGGGATTCCCGGGGCCATCAAGAGCTACCTCTCTGTGGCACCGCACAGTTCAGCTACCGATGGTCTGCAGGGTCACCCGTAATGAATACAATACAACCCACCAGCCCAGGACTCAGACGGGTATTGAGGGAGGGCAAAAGGAAGAGGGATGAGAGGACGTCAAGGGTGCAGAGAGGATAATGCGTGCTTGGCCAGCTTAAAGCCAGCACCTACAGGGACACCGCTGCCATGGCCTCCCCAGAAGGACACAGTCCCTTCCACTTCCCACCCACCACCAAGCTCTCTTGTGTTCCCACCAGACATTTTTAAGGCATTTTTCAGGTCTGTGTCAAACAGAAAACACCTGGGTAAGTCTGGGTGCTATCAGGAAACACCCCAGAAGTCACTCTAGGTTGTCAGGACATCAACATTCAGGGATGGAGCACCAGCCATGTCCGTTGCCTTTGGGCATTCACAAAATCCAAGCGGCTGGTGAAGCCATTACTCACAGGTTTCGTTCCCCATTTTGGCCATCGCTCCTCTCAGGAACAGAGGGGAAAGCTCTGGATGACAAAGGATGGCAGGAGGGGCTCCAGAAAGAGCAGACCAGTGCAAGAAGATCCCCCTCACTTAATTGCAAAGAAATAATTCTAGCTCCATGAAATGAGTACTCAAAATGAAAGACACACAGCAGCATCTGCCATCAAAACCCTTTCAGTGGTAGTTTTACCTGCTGCAGAGCTGCAGGCTGATGACCTTACCGTCACTGTCACAAGGCCCCAGTTCACAGCAGTTACAAACACCCTTTTGAAAGACTCCATATCGGCTTCTCCTAAGAGGACCTGCTGCTTACTTGTAGTAATAGTAACTCTACTTGTAGCCCCTGTCTATCCAGTCTGTAGCCTGCAGCTCTGAAGGGACAGACCAGTCTATACTCATAGCCTGTATCTACCTACCCTGAGATCTGTCCAGAAAGCCAAATCATCACCTTTAATGGAGAATGGAACTTGGGGCAAGCAGGGAGAAACAAAAATTGGAAAAAAGGAACAGTGTAGGCACGCAATTAAAGGAGAAAGGAACTGAGAAGAAAGGAACCTCCCCTGCTTTCAGGGAAAGACCCCAGCCCCACCATCCCCCCCTACTCAACCCACTATCTTAGGGAGAAGACGCTGCATGGCGGCCACGTCCTCCCCTTCCTCACCACCCTGCAGGCTGCTGCAGGGCCCTTGGGCTGCGGGGAGGGGATGTGGGTGAGGTGATGGCGGGTAGCCCCATGGCAAGCATCAGCCCCCACCCATCCTCATACACCCCACCACCATCCCAGTGCCCTCACCATCACATCCTCATCACCGCCAGATGGATTCCAGCAGCAATGGTGGCAAGAAGCCCTGTGGCCCATGACTGCCGTCTAGTGGCACGGCCATGGGATACTGACTCTGTGTGAGGCAGCAGCTCCCATGCAGACGGGGGGTTCAGGAACATGGGGGCGTGTGGGGCGGGGGAGGAGGGGAGAGAGGGGAGAGAGGGGGGAGGGGTGGAGGGGGGGGAAGAGGGTCCCCGGGCCTGGGTCGGGGGCTGCTCAGCCTCCGGGCAGGCCCCACGTGCGCCATGTTGAAACTCAGCCTGGCCGCGGCAGAGCCCCCTGCCTTCTCCCATTGGTATTTGCCGGCATAGGTCGGGAGGGCTGTAACTCTCCTCCCCTGAGCTGATGCTGCCTCTGATTGGCCCCCAGGTGGTCAGGCTGCTGTGCTGCTGTGCCCGCCCTGCACCTGAGCTCATGACCTCCGATTGGCTGCCTGGGATGTCACTCTTCCCTGGTTTGAGCCTGCCCTCCCCTTAGATGAGCCTTCCTCTGATTGGCTGCCTCATTACAGTCAATCACATGCCTTGCCCCACCCCCTCACAGGCAATTGCCTGTCCTGGGTCCACTGAGTCCCCAAAGGCTTCTGGGCGGACGTTGCCAGGCGACCAGCTCTGCCTGTAGGGTTCAGACCCTCCAATGAAACGGTGGGCCCTAAGGAAAGGCTCTGGGTCAGAATAGCTAAGCTAGGACCCCAAAAATGATGATTTTGGCCCCAAAACAGGAGCTTTGGGCACTGAAAGGCTGGGCTAGGACTTTGATGCCGGGACAAATGACGACTCGCCCGCTTGGCAGAGTACGGGTGCCTTTTCGTGCCCCGAGGTGTTTCCGGAGGGGCAGGCTGGGCTAAAGCTTCTCTCCTCCTCCCCTCCGGGGCTGTGCTCTGGCGGGGCAGCTGGGCCTGTGGTGCAAGGACACCCTGGGTCCGGCTGTGCTGTCCTGCAGGCAGCGGCAGAGGCCGGGAATGACACTGTCTGCTCAGCACACGCAGGGTGGTCCCCATGGGAAGGACACCATGGGACGGGGCTTCTTGTTTCAGCTTTATTTAAAAACAAAAATAATTCGAATACGGCCCTTTTGCAGGGGTACGATTTCACTTCCCCAAGGCTCAGCAGAGCCAGCAGCACAGCCACCGCAGGCTCCATCTTGATGTTAGGTCCCGAGATGTCAGGACGTAGATGGCCTGAGCTGCCAGGGAGCTGATGGAGAGTTCGGGGTCTTTCCCCAAGGGCAGGATGGCTGCAACAGAAGGAAGCAAAGCAGCCGTGAACCCCCACTGCCTGCAGAGACCCCTGGGAGTCCCCTCCAGACCATGCCAGCCCCACCCATCTCTGTCCCTGGCCAGGAGGAGCAGGGGAGACAAACAGACCAGCTGGAAGCTGCTGCTCAGGAATGCCCCGTGTGCCCCTGACATGTTCCCCGGCCCCTGAAGCCTCTTCCTGGAGCAGGGCCAGGCATGGCAGCACCCTGCCCAGCCTCTGTCCCCTGCCCCACCAGCCCCGGCCAGCACAGCACTGCCCCTACTCACCGTTGCAGATATCCCACAGCTTCTCCCTCCTTAGGTTCCTCAGGTGCCGTGCGGCCAGCCCTAGGCACAGAGCTCCCGTCAGACCTCCTGCTCCCCAGCACGCTCCCAGCAGCACAGCCCCTGGGCCTGCCAGCGCGGCCGCACACCCGCCCCCCCTCAGTGGGGCTGACCCCAGGGAAGGACAGTACCCGAGGGCCGTGGGACTGAGCAAGGCTCCCCAGTGAGCCCACCTGTGGGGTGGGCCCTCCTCGGGGTAGCCGGGGCTCCGGCAGCCACAGGGCTGCCCCTTGCTGCCAGTGCAGCGGTGGGGACTGGGGCCAGGCTGCCAGAAGAGGGACCCCAGGGGCTGTGGCTCACCGATGAACCTGATGGCCGCCTCTCGCAAGCTGGCCTGAGCGTCCTTCAGGTACGGCAGGCTCTGACACACATATTCTTCCACCCTGCTCCTGTCGTGCAGTACCTGGAGAGAGCACAAGGGCACAGGGCTGGTACAGGCCCTCCCCAGCCACCCAGACCAGTCCCTCCTACCAGTGCCCTCCTTCCCTCCCATCCCGGAGCCCTGTGGGGCTGAGGTTCAGAGAGAGCCGCAGGCACAGGGGGTCTGGCTGTGCTGAGACCCCGCTGTCCCACTGCCAGGGCTCACATGTGCCAGGACCTTGTTTAGCACCCTGGGGGCACGGAGGGGAGAGGGGCCTGGAGAAGAGCCCTTGGGGGCTCCGTGCTTGAGGGCAGGGAAGGAGGATGCAGCTCCAGGCTCTGGGCTGCGGGCTGGAGCAGGGCAGGCCAGGGACAGCCACACAGCCCTCCCCACGGGCACGTGGGGCAGCCCTGGTCCAGCCCGGCCCTGGGGCTTGGGGGTTGTCCTCACCAAGCACTCTCCAATCAGCTCTGTCTGTCTCGTCTTGGCCAGGTAGCTGAGCTTCCTCCACTGCAGGAACTCTGCACAGGCGAGCAGGGTGTCCCCAGAGGCCTGCAGAGAAGCAGAGGTTGGGAGATGGCACCACAGCCCAGGGAAGGAGACCTGGCATCCTCCTCCTCTCGGCCAGGCTCCGAGCCGTTCCCAGCCCCTTATGGGAAGAGGCAGCGGGGCACAGACTCTGAACTGGGCCAGCTCCTTCACACCCAGGCTCTGGGTGGGCAGAGCTGTGATCCCGGGATGCAAGGCCAGTCCAGCGCCGGCTGCATCTCCCTTCCCACCATTCTCCAGGGGGGAATGGAGCAGGGGGGAAGGAGGAAGGCAGTGGTGGGACCAGGGCAGGGAAGAGGGGAGCAGTGGGACCCTGAGGTGACACACATTCCCAGACTCTGACGTCCAGCAGCCCTTGTCCCTTATGCCCGGGCCACCCCCATGGTGTCAGCACGCCCTTCCCCGCGACACCGGTCACTCGTCATTGCACCTTGGCCACGCTCTTGTTCTGGTCGTTCATACGGATGAACAGCGGGAGCAGGACCCTCTGCACTTTCTTCTTCATCTTTTTCTTGCTTCTCTCCACCACAGTCTTCATCACATCTTTGAAGAGGCTGATGGAGAGCTCCCGCACCTGGCTGGACTCCTGGTAGGGAGGAGGACAGGGAGACTTCAGCAACAGCCACTCCCTGCCCACGGTGAGCAAGGGCGTTAGCGTGGCTGGTGTGAGGGGAGATGCTCCGGGGTTGCATCCTGAACACAGGGGCTGTGGGCCAGATCTGCAGCTGCGGCTGAACGGCCCCAGAGCCCTGAAAGGCCATGGGAGAGGAGCGAGGAGGGGAGCCCTGCCCGAGCGATGCCCAGAGGGCTGGGTCTTGCAGAGTGCCCATCTGTAGGGCTCAGGCTCCCACAGCAGCCTTACATCATCAAAGAGGGGCAGGAGCTTCTCTGCCAGCTCCAGAGCGATGAGGCTGGCCTCCTCCCTCTTCATGTGAGCCATCATGTTCCCCAGGAATAGCAGGGCCTTCATCTTGACATCAGTGTTGGCATCCTGCAGGGTCTCCATGATGTCTGGCAGCAGGACCACCATTTTTCTTGCCTGTATGAAACACACGGTTTCCTTATGGTGAAGCGGTGAAAGACCACCCTGGCTTTAAAAATGCACTGGTCGCTGAGCACCAGCATCCCATCCGGCTTCCCAGCAGGTGGCACAGGAGTCTCTGCAGCAGCCTCCTGGCAGGCAGTGGCCACTGCTGGGGATGCAGGGAGAGCACAGGGAAGGGAAGGGAGTGCAGGAGAGCAGTGTCCCCTGCTCAGCCACCCCCTTTTCTGACCGGCCTGAAGGGACAGATGGATTAGTAACCCTCGGTGCCTGGAGGGCTCCCCAGGCACCCACCAGGCCCCTCCATAGCAGGGAGGGTGACTGGAGCCATCACCCCACATCCTGACTCCCAGCCAAGGCCAAGGCACCACATTACCCACTGCCCCAGGCCCCAGCTGCCAACATGGATCCACTTGACTACACCCTGCTCACCGTCTCAGGTGTCTTTGAAAGCGTGATGAGGCCCCTGAGCACCAGCGAGAGCATCACCAGGCTTGGATGCCTCAGGAACCTCTGGGCTTTGTACAGGGCAGCAAACTCCTCTGTTTCAACGTCAGCGCAGACCAGCAGCTAAAAGGAAGACAGCAGTGAGAGACCAGCAGAGCCCGCAGGGCTCCCTCCACCGCGCTGGCACAAAGGAGGCACGACACGCGGACGGTGGCAAGTAGAGGCTGACCCTAAGGGGCTGTGTCCGTATGTGCTGGAGGAGGTGGCCGTTTGGAGGCAGACAGAAGGGAGGGGCCGTGCCTGTTTCCCTGGGGAGGCAGGCACAGCCCTGAAGGTCACTGAGGCATGGTCACTCACAGCCAAGGGACAGATGCAGGCGTCCTCCGCAGCACAGGTGAACACCTGCCGCAGCCGCTGGTCCTGGAGCACGCTGAGCAGCTCCGTCAAGACTCTCCACAAAGCCCAAGGCACAGAGATCATCACCTCCCACATGGCCAGGGCAGCGCTGCAGACGCAGAGCGCTCGGTCAGCAGGGCTGCCTCAGCCACTGCACCGTACCTGGGCCAGCCTCTCCAGACCCAGGAGGTGCTGCAGCCCTGACCCTGCCCACCCCCCTGACTTGGGGTGCCTGGGGGCCCTGCCCACACAGGCAGGAGGGGGAAGAGGTGGTGTTCCCCATGGGGCAGGGAGGAGCATGGTGGGCCCTGCTCCTCAGGGATGTCCCGCAGTTTTCCGTGGGTCTGGCAGCCGGAGAGTCTCTGGGCTCCTCTCCCCACAGGGAACAAGCCCTCAAGGCTGTCGGGGCCAGTACCTGTCACATGTTGGAGAGATCTTCAACAGGCTCCTGACCACTTCCCTGGGGCACCACGTGGTCAGCAGGAGAAGGAGTGAGTCCAGGCTGTGCCGGGCTGGCGCCGTGTGGATGCGCTCCACGTTTATGTGGATGTACCTCACGATCTTTGGCACCTGGAGGGGACACGGGTGAGGAGGGTGCTGCCACTGGAGTGCAGCCATTGCCCAAGCTGCCACTGAAACTGCTGCCCTTCCCATCCCTCTCTGCTGCTCTGAAATGGCTTCAGGTGCCCCAGAGAGCGGGGTTAAGGAAGGAGGGAGGAACAAGGCCTGACAGGGCTCACGGGCAGGGCAATCCAGCCACAGGGCACTTACATCCGTCAGCCAGGAGGGAGGGTCTCTCATGGCCATCTCCAGGACATTGCTGCCCATCTGCCTGTCATAGATGTCATCTGCTGTCAAGGCCTGAATGGCCACCAGGAGAACGTCTGTCATCTGAGAAGGCTGGAGGTATTCTCCAAACACCTACAGGAGGAAGGAAGGGAGGAAAGAAGACATGTCACGCCAAGCACCCTGATAGTGCTGCTTGGCTGAGCAGCGCGAGCAGCTCTGGCAAGAGATGCCCGGCAGTGCTGTCAGCAGTGCACAGAGGAAAGCTGGAAGCAGGGGTTGCAGTCTCTGCAGGACAGAGGATGAGAGCAGAGGGTCCCCAGGGTGAGGGAGGAGGGTTGGGGTCATGGGTACCCTATGTTGGCTCTACAGAGAGAACCAGGGCTCGCTGGTGGCCAGGAGGGCTGGAGCTGCTGCTGGGACACTGGAGTGCCACCCTCGGCATACTGCCTGCTCAGGGACAGCAGGAACCCTCTCACCAGGGACAGTGAGGCCATGCCAACCCCAGTGATTCTGGGTCCCTTTGCTCACATAAGCCTCCTGCGGATGCCATGGTCAAGAGTCCCAGCAAGGGGGGAGCCCATTACCGTGGTTGTGTCGCTGCTGTCAAGCGAAGAAAGCAACCAGGTGCTCTCAGAATCCCATCCCAGTTGCAGCTCTGGAAGCTCTGGATTCTCCTCTGGCAGGGGGTCACCTACATGGAGGGGAAACACAGAAGAGTTGGTAGGACACAGCATCTTTGCCAACAAGCTTCCCAAGTGGTGAAAAGAGCTTTAAGCTCGGCATGGCTGAGGAGGGAGGCTGCGCTGGGGCCGGCTCCCAGCCCCGAGCAGCCCTGGCATTCAAGCACCACCGTGACCCCTGCCCGTGGAACCCCTGCTGCCAGTGTGCCAAGGAAACGGGATCCCGGCATAAAGCCGGTCACGCTCCCTGGCCACAACCCTGCCCAGCCCCAGGGGGCCCCTCACTCACCATTCTGCAGTGGCTGGACCGTGGACACCTCGTAGGGCTCCAGCAGAGAGATGCTCTCCTGGGGAGCCCCCACCTCCTCCCAGGCTACCCTGGGGCAGCTGGGGGGTCTCTCTGCCATCTTGTGAGTTGTAGGAAAGTGTGTGGGGGAAGGGGCCGCAGCTTAAGGGAAACGCCTCGGCACCGTGGGGCTGCCAGAGGCAGCAGGGCAAGACGTGGGCTGTGCTCGGAGTCTCCTCGCCAGCTCCGCGCTCCTGCCCTGTCCCGTTGCTGTCTTGTCAGACACTGCAGGGCTGCGGCCACGCTGGCTATATATAGTGCCGTGGGGTGTCACAGAGAGGTGTCTCCAAGGGACCCACTGTGACCCGCCGCCTGGGCTGGGAGGGGCAGGCCGTCCACTGCAGGGGGTAGGGAGCCAGCTCACCATTGGCCCATGGATGGTCCTCTTGGGTTGCCCCCAGGCCCCCATCTGCCCTTATGTCCCCTCAGGACCTTCCTGTACCCTCTGCCTCGTCCCAGAGCCCTGTGTTCACAGGCCCCAGCATGGCCCCAGGACCTCCCTGCTTCTCCCACTCTGTGTAGCGCTCTCTTCACATCTCTACAGTTTCTGGCATCTCACAGTTACGTCCTTTCCCCCACTCTGAAAATCTCTTTCAGCACCAGAAAGCAAAAGATGTTTACGCCTCCTCCTCTCCTCTGATCACTCTTTTGGGATACAATTGTGCATGGGACTCTTACAGTGTGTATCGCTTAGCAGATGCTGTCAGAATAGGAAACCCAAAAGAAATATTCTCTCTCTTTTCTGCACTGCCTTAACATCCTCAATCAATGCCCTTCACCTACAGCCCAAGAGGCAGACAACTGGAGGAGTCATTCAGAAAAGTCTTCTCTAAACACACAGATCTCACTGGGATCCAAACCAAGCCTGTCTGATTTGAACAGCTTCTAAGCTGCTCCTTATTTGTGCCTTTAGACATTTCTCGAGATTTCTAAGGTGGGCAGTGGAGAGGATAGGCATTTTTTGATGGTGTCTGCCGTCTCATTGCTTATGGAAGCTCTCATTCCTTTTCGTCTTCATCAACCCTGGCTCGAGGTGCAACTCATTGCTTTAGAAAGTGAGAAACTGTTGGAGCTGGCAGACCATGAAAGGAGAAAACTGGTTGGCCTGGGGTGAAACTGGCGAGACCATAAAGGGAAACCGTACCAGACAAAAGATCGGAACGTAGAGTATCAGGACAAAAGGGGAAAAGAGGGACAGAAGGTGCAGCTGAAAATGAGCCAGGGACAGCTGGGGGTCCCAGTCCAGCAGCCTTGTACCTGCTCCGTGCAGCCTGCAGCAGGACAAGAAACCTGTTGCCCTGACGGTACCGCCTGTGTGTGACTGGCTGCTGTAGTCAGGCGGACCTGCAGTGCTCCCCAACGTCAGCAAAGGGGCACCTGGTGTGCTGGTTCTGGCTGGGATAGAGTTAGTTTTCTTCACAGTAGCTAGCATGGGGCTGTGTTTTGGATTTGTGCTGGAAACAGTGTTGATAACACAGGGATGTTTTCATTCTTGCTGAGCAGTGCTTGCACAGCGTCAAGGCCTTTTCTGCTTCTCACACCGCCTCACCAGCGAGTAGGCTGGGGGTGCACAAGAAGTTGGGAGGGGACACAGCTGGGACAGCTGACCCCAACTGACCAAAGGGGTAGCCCATACCATATGACATCACGTTTAGCAATAAAAGCTGGGGGAAGAAGAAGGAAAAGGGGGACATTCGGAGAGATGGCATTTGTCTTCCCAAGTAACCATTATGCGTGATGAAGCCCTGCTTTTCTGGAGATGCCTGCACACCTGCCTGCCCACGGGAAGCAGTGAATGAATTCCTTGTTTTGCTTTGCTTGCCTGCACAGCTTCTGCTTTACCTATTAAACTGCCTTTAGCCCAACCCATGACTTTTCTCACTTTTACCCTGCTGATTCTTTCCCCCATCCCCCTGGGGGGGAGTGAGTGAGTGGCTGTGTGGGGCTTTGCTGCTGGCTGGGGTTAAACCACAATACCTGGACAGGACAGAGGAGGGATCAAACCTCACCAACCAAGGGCTTTGTTGGTCTGCAATAACTCTGATTCTTCAAAGATTCAGACATTAATACTGGAGCAGAAAAGGGTGGTCCCACTCATTTGTGCTTTCTCTTATCTTGTAGATATTAAAAATGCCCGAGAGATAGTAAATGTGTTCATTAGAAGAAACAGGTCACGTGACTATTTCCTTGTTTCACATCCCTCTGTTTTCAAAAGCACTTCAAACCATACTGAGGCTGTAAAGGGAAGGTCTGGACCCGTTCTGTTTGTGCTGACTGCCTAAGACTCCCCCTGTGTCCAGAGCAGATGGGAACAGGCTGTGTCTCCCAGAGCGATGCTTGTGCCAAGCCCCTGCCCCACTTTATGTGCCGAGTAAAAGGCAATCCATTTCAGGGGCGTCAATGCAGTTTGCATTTAAAGATCGCAGGGAGCAGCCCTGCTTGTGGCTGGCAGACGGACAGGAGCTTGTTCACACACAGCAAGTCAATCAATTGCCACTGCCGGAGAGACCCAGAGGTCACAAAGGGACCCACAGTTTTAAGGGGATCGCTTTTAAGGGAAGTCCAGCCTGACTAAAAATGAGTCTTTTGGGCATAAAAATGAGGCTTTGGACCCTAAAAGGAGGGGGCTGGACCCTAAAAAGAGGAGTAACAACCTAACCCTGACAGGAATAACAGCCCCTCCTGCTGCTGCCAAAAGGAGGAGAAAGTCCCTCGCCCATCTCATGCCCCACCTTACACGAGCAAAAGCCCATGGACCGCAAGGAGGGCTCCGATCCCGAGGCGGCCACATGGCGCATGCGTGCAACTCCCTAAGGATATACATTTCACAGCTTCCTCAGCTGGAAGCCTCCACAGCGCAGGTCATCTCTCAGCAATTCAAGGGGAAGAGAGGCCTCCAAGGAGCGGGGAGAAGAGGCCTGGGTTTTGTTCGAGCAGAAGATGCTGCTGAGAAGAGCAATTCCTGCCCTCCGGTCCTGGCCCTGGCATTAACCTCACTATATTTCTCTGCAGCCTTTTGCTCTTCCAGCCAACAGCTTGAGCAGCGCTTGGCCATCCCCACGGCATGCTGGGAGCTGCAGTCTGTCACCCCATGGCTTCGATCCCTGGGAATCATCACCCTCTGGGAGTACCAAGACGACAGCTCCTCATTACATGTCCTGAGAGCAGCTTCCGCCGACTGTCCCCTGCTACACACCAACAGCAACAGCACTGCCCTCTCCCCTGCCCATCTCCACGCTCGGCAGGAGCTGTTCACACAGCCCTGGCAGCCAGCAGTGCTGCCTGAAAATTCCTGCTGTGCTGCTCGAGGCCATGAGAACTGTCACACTATGGCTGTACCCACATCACTGTTCCTCGTGCTGAGTGACACTGCCCAGTTCTGTGTATTCCCACCTGTCTACAGCCAGCTGTTGCCTTCTGTAGCATTTTGGAAAAGCACCCTTTTTGTTTCTGAATACCTGCTATAACCTCACTACAGGACAGGCCCAGAGTCCATGACCAAGGATGGTAAAGTCCGTAGCGATGCAGAACTGTGCAGGGATGAAAAATACCCAGTAACAACAATTTGTGGTCTGAACTGGGGCTTAGTCCCTGTGCAAGTATAGCACCAATCCAGATTCATAACTGAGGGTGTCAGTTAATCCCAGGTGCCACATACACTGTACCTTCTTCCATCACCTCCTCTCGATGAACGGTTTTCCAGCCTCTTCCATCTCATCCCAGCTCAGATACCTGCACTCTGGCTCAGGGCTGACTGGGGGCTGGCGACCCTGGGGGCAGCAGCAGGAACCACTCTGACCCTGGGTGTGGGGTTTTCCCTGGGGCTGAGCACTTGGGCCCAGGACTGGTGAACTGGGCCATGGCGGGGCCCGTGGGCAGTGAGGTCTCCAGGGCTCCCCCCGGCCCATCCACGCTGGGAGATACATAGTCCAGGGCCTGCAACTGCCCTGAACCCCCACACTGCACACCAAGAGGCAGCCAGTAAGAGTGAGCCCCATGCTGAGTGACCCCTCAGGCTGCCAATAAGAGAGAGTATCCCCTCAGGGGAGGGTGGGCCCCAATCCAGGGCAGAGTGACAGCCCAGATGGTCAATCAGAGGTCATCACCTCAGGTGGAGGGAGGGCGCCCTCCAGGGCAGCCTGACCACCTGGGGGCCAATCAGAGACAGGGTCACCTTAGGGGAGGGCGGCCTCAAACCAGGGAAGAGTGACAGCCCCAGGCGGCCAATCGAAGGTCATGAGCTCAGGTGCAGGGCGGGCACAGAAGCACAGCAGCCTGACCACCTGGGGGCCAATCAGAGGCAGCATCACCTCAGGGGACGAGACTGACAGCCCTCTCGACCTATTCCGGCAAAGACCAATGGAAGAAGGTGGGGGGCTCTGCCAGCGGCCAGGCTGAGCTTCAACATGGCGCATATGGGGCCTGCCCCGAGGCTGAGCAGCCCCCAGCCCAGGGACCCTCTTCCCCCCTTCCACCCCTCGCCCCCCCTTCCACCCCTCCCCCTCTCTCCCCTCTCTCCCTCTCTCCCCTCTCTCCCCCACCCCCCCCCCCCAGCCACCCCCATGTTCCTGAACCCCCTGTCTGTATGGGAGCTGCTGGCTTACACAGAGTCAGTATCCCGTGGCCGTGCCACTAGACGGCATCCATGGGCCACAGGGGTTCTCGCAGCCATCGCTGCTGGCATCCAACTGGCGGTGATGAGGACGTGATGGTGAGGGCAGCGGCATGGCGGTGGGGTGGATGAGAATGGGTGGGGGGTGATTGCATGCCATGGGGCTACCCACCATCACCTCACCCACATCCCCTCCCTGCAGCCCAAGGACACTGCAGCAGCCTGCAGGGTGGTGAGGAGGGGAAGGACGTGGCCATCATGCAGCGTCTCCTCCCTGAGATGGTGGGTTGAGTAGGGGGGGATGGTGGGGCTTGGGTCTTGCCCTGAAAGCAGGGAGCTTCCCAGGGTTGATGCTCTTCCCCCTTTCTCCCCACAGCTACTGCACATCATCTCCTTGCTGACGCTGCCTGACCTGCTGAGACTGCGCCAGACCTGCCGCTACCTCCATGAGGTGTGCGACAGCGAGGCCAACTGGTGCCACCTCTGCACCCCTGTCCCCCGCTGCTGCCAGCGCCCGGCCCTGCAAGAGGGCCGCCATCCTCAACAGTGAGTCCGCCATTGCCAATGGGGGGATTGTGGCACCTTGTCCTCCAGCAGCAGGCACACAGTCCTTTCAGTTCACATACACACGGGATACAGAGTGAGATCATGCAGAGAGATCGTATCGAAAAGATTTAATCAATATGAGTGTTGATCAGGCAATTGATGGTCTCCTGCAGTTGCCTGGATCTTTCTCCCAGCTGCGAGGCGAGAGCAGCTAGTTTAGTAATTTTCTGCTGCAGCCTCTCTGCCTCCTTGCATGCTTCTGGGGAGCCTGCCTTTTCCAGGAGGCGGCTCTCCCTCTCAAGGGCACTCTGTTGCCTCTCCAGGCTTGCGGAACACGCTTCAGGCGGGTGTTCTGCTCCAGGAGCTGGCTGCGTTTGCTGCCGAGCAGCACGACGTCTTCCCTTTCTGGCACCTGGAGCTGAGCACTTGCCACAGCCTTGCATGTTGTTTGCTGCCCAGCGCTGTGGCTGTCCGGCGGTCTTTCCTGTAGCGCTGCCAGGGCCTGGGGCCCGTTTCTGCCTGAGGAACAGGAGCTCTGTGTCTCCTGTTGGCCCTCGTGCTCAGGAAGGCCTCTGGGCTAGCCCATGCCTGGGGATGCGGGCAGCTCGCCCTCGTACGGCTTCAGGATGTATTTGATGAAGAGTCTCCTCTCCAGCTGCAGCTGGTTCTGGAGGTGGCGGATGCAGGCAGGCTGGTAGCCATCTGTCTCCCAGGACAGCCTGCTGAGGACATCCTGGAGCTTGCTTTGGGCTTCCCTGCCGCTCCTGGTGGGCCTCACCATCTCCTCAGCCAGCTGCTGCTGCAGGTCCCGTGCCTGGCGAACAGCAGCAGTGCACTCCCGCCGCAGCAGCTCCTGTCCCTCGCGGAGCTCGGCCTCCTTCCAGCACAGCAGCTGGCAGGTCTCTGCCTCCCGCTGCTGCTGGTTCAGCTCCTGCAGCCGCTGCACCTCCAGAGCATGTCGCTGCTCCCACTGGGATTGCAGCCGGTGTGCCAGGAGCTGCTGCTCCCTCTCCAAAGCCACCTTCAGCTCCCGGGTGTTGGCAGCGAAGCAGCGGTGCAGCTCTTGGGTGCGGAGCCGCTCTTTCTCCAGCTCAGCCCGTAGCGCTTCCAGCTCCCTCCTCTGCTTCTCCTTCTGCACAAGGCTGCCGGGGGCTTGCGCTGGGCCCCGGTGCGGGGTGGGGTGGCTGCACGCCACAGGCCGCTGGCCTGCAACACCCCGGGTCATGGTGTCGGCCAGCAAATGCTGCTGACACAGGTCGCCAACATCTGCGTTGCCTGGGTCTGTGAGGAGCGGCAGCCCCCTGACCCTGCTGCAGCCACTGCCTCCCTTCCCTGTGCAGAAGCAGAGGCAGCTGGGGTGGGCGATTGTGGCCTTAGAGGTGTGTCCTGCCTTGAGGTCACAGTGGAAGGGTGTGGCCATATGGCCTTATATGGTATGTCCTGGCCAGAGCTCACAAGGGAGGGGTGGGGCTATATGGCCTTATATGGTATGTGCTGCCCCGCCCTTGCACACAAAGGAGGTGTGTGGCATTTGACATAACAAAATTGACTCTACACAACATCGGTAGCTGAACTGTGCGGTGCCACAGAGAGGTAGCTCTTGATGGCCCCGGGAATCCCTGGGCAATGAGGGAAATGCTGAAGTTGTTTCTCCCTCCTGGTGGGAGCATGCACCGGGGCTTTGTTGTCCGAGAAGCCAGTGGGGAGTGCTCCTGGCTGGGCGCAACTCCCTTGGCAGATGCTTGTGCTCCTCTCTCGGCCCCCAGCTCTGATTCCTGCCTTTCCCCCCAGCCAGGCTGTGCTGCCGGCTCTTGGGAAATGGGGGTGCAGAGGGTGGATGGTTTTACCACAGCCAGGAAGTTCCCGTCAGCCCGTCAGGGATGTTTTCTTCAGTTACAGGTTTTAAAAGAACCCAGGGAAGAAGTTTCCCAAGGAAGCTTGACCCAGGAAAGTGCAGGGTTGAGCTCTGATTGCTCGCTGCATGGATTGTGCCTGTCCTCAGCCAGGCACACGGTAGCTTTTGGATGAGGAATGGGGCTATTCCAGGCTGAAGTGAGCAATCAGGATCCCAGGTCTGTTTTGTTTAAGGCAATCAGGTGGAAATGTGCGTTTGGAGCCTTCTTGGTCACTTACCCTTTTGATTTCAGTGCTGTCCTCTAGTCCGAACGTTGCAGTGATTTTGCTGAGGCATAAAAATTAAATGGGGAAAGCAGATCTTCCTCACCCACACACGAAGCTTCCCCTCAGGATAAGGTGAACAAACAGAATCTCTGGGGCATGCGTTGTTTTATTTAAATGTGTGTGACATTCAGCATCAGTGGAGCTGATCTTGCGAGTATGAGTGGGTAGCATCTGACCTACGCTGTGAGTAGGAAAGCTTAATCCTCACCCCGCCCCACTGTAGGGCAGGAGTGTCTCCTGTGGAGCCCACAGCAGAGACCCTGCTCCCCCCTGTACACTCAACAAGCAAACAAAGGAGCTCTAGAAAAGGAGCTGAATGAACATGCTCCCAAAGAATAAGATCATTTGAGCATTTCTATGAGAAAAGTTGAGGTTTATTTCAGGATGTTGGTCCTAAGCTGTCAATGACTTCTCTTCCTTGGACAGGTCCCCATGACCAGGCAGAGCAAATGTCCAAGAGCAGCTCCACCACCCAGTTCCTCCTCCTGGCATTTGCAGACACACGGGAGCTGCAGCTCTTGCACTTCTGGCTCTTCCTGGGCATCTACCTGGCTGCCCTCCTGGGCAACGGCCTCATCATCACCGCTGTAGCCTGCGACCACCAGGCAGAGGCATTGGGAGGAGGTGGAGTGGGTGAGAAAGGTGCCAGGGAGAGAAGAGAGCACGGGGAGATGGGAGATAGAGATGGAGACGGAGGGGAAAAAGGCGTGGTGTTGGGAGTGAGGATGCTCCTGCTGTGCAGGTGTTTGTGAGGTCAGAAGTGTCTGAGAAGCTGATAGGCCAGGAGCAGGCCCGTGGCTTGAGCAGGTGCTTGTGAGGTCACTGGTGGCTGAGGAGCTGATAGGGCAGGAGCAGGCAGTTGAGAGTAGTCTTAAAGGCGCCTGGTCAGAAGGGGAAATGACTGAGCAGAAGAATGTTCCTGTGAGCCCGGGAGCTGTGAGTCTGGTGACCAGAAGCATCCCTGAAACGTGCAGCTGGCCGCAGCACAGTGAGGTACCGAGAATCCAGACACCTCCAGGTCATCTCTGAAGTGAGGCTCTGTCTGTTACGGTAATGTCCCCCCTTTGGGTTCACTTTTGGAGTCAGATTTGGTTTATCCGCCCAGCTGTGGGATGTCTGGGTATCCTCTGGGATCGGTTTGTCCTCTCTTCTGGGATGCTTTGGCCCTTTCTGAAATCTGTCTCCTTCACTTTATACCAGTATTATAGCTCCAGATAAGTAGTCTCTCATCAGTAGATCTGCTGCTATTTCGAGGAGAAGTTCCCTCCCTCATGATAAGTTTGTCTTAACCTGCAGTAGTATACACCTACGTGGTTATTGCTGTTCAGTCGATTCTTGCTTTAAGATCGGTTGTTGAGATACAATTGATGGCTGCTCTTCTGGACTGCTGCCATGCTATTGATTGATCCTCTCTCATGGATTGCTGATAGAAATGGGAAGCAGGTCCATGGCCTGTAGCTCCCCACGGCTCCTCCCAGGCATCTCCAAAGTGTTTTGTCCTGCTGTGGAGGGAGCTGAAGTCCTGGGTAGCAGCCCCAGACTCCACCAGGGGAGATACCCAAAGAGTTTGGTGTATGTTGGTGGCAGGTCCATGCCTGATATCTCTCTGGAAGTCCTCCCAGGAACTTCCCAGAGTCTTCTGGTTTCCTCTGGAGGCAAGTGCATTCCCAGGAAGCAGCCCCAGAATCGTCTAAGGTAGCTACCCAAGGAGCATTGTGTATGTTGGGGACAGGTCCGTTCCTCTCTTCACGTCAGGAGTTTTCCCATACATCTGCTGGAGTGTTTTCATTTTCTTTACAGACAGCTAAAGTCCCAGGTAGCAGCACCACCATTTTCCTAGTTAGTTAGTTGAAGAGTTTCCTTTGTGTTGGAGGCAGGTCCATGCCCGGTAGCTCCTCAGGAATCCTCCAAGGAATGTGCAGAATGGTTTGACCTCCCAGCTTGAGAGAGTGAATCTCGCAGGGAGCTGTGCCAGCGTTTTCCAAGGTGGCTACCCAAGGTGTTTTGTGTATGCTGGAGTCAGGTCCATGCCCGGTAGCTCTCTGGGGCTCCTCCAAGACATCTCCAGGAGTATATGGGCTATATCTTCAGACAGGTGAAATACCAGGTAGCAGCCCCAGACTTTTCCAGTGTTGTTACCCAAAGAGCATTGTGTATACTGGGGGCATGTCCATGCCCTGTAGCTCCTTTCAGCTCCTCCCAGGCAGCTCCGGAATGTTTTGGACTGCCCTGGAGACAGTGGAATTTTGCAGGTAGAAGGTCCAGACTCCGCCAAGGAATCCACCCAAGGAGTTTTACCAAAGTTGGAGGCAGGCCCATGCTCTGTACCTTGCTGAGACTTCTCTAAGTTAGCTTGACAGTGTTTTGACATTCCCTGGAAATGGCTGAATTTCCTGGGTAGCAGCCACAGACGACTCCTCGATAGTTACCTCAGAAGTTTTCTTCCTGCAGGACTCAGGTGCATGCCCAGTAGCTCCACAGGACTCCTCCCAAGCATCTGCAAGAGTGTTTTGGCCTTTTCAGGAGATGCAGGAATTCCCAGGTAGGAGCCCCAGACTCCTCTAAGGTTGATAGCCAAGGCGTTTTGTCGATGTTGGAAGCAGGTCCACGCTCTGAACCTTGCTGGTCGTCCTCCAAGGCAGCTCCAGGATTGTTTTGCCTTTCCCTGGAGACAGCCGATGTCCTGGCTAGAAAGAGCATTTGATTCCTATGTACTTTCCTGAAGGATATTTTTCATGTTGGAGGCAGATCCATGCCTGTTATCTCTCTGGGACTCCTCTCAGGCATCTCCAAGAGTGTTTTGGCTTCATCTGGAGACAGCTGAAGTCATGGGTAGAAGCCCCAAACTCCTCCTAGGTAGGTAGTTTGTTTTGTCCATGGTGGAGGCAATTCCATGCCTGGCAGCTCCCCAGGAGTCCTCCTAGGCATCACCAAGCGTGTATTCACTCCTTCTGGAGACGTCTGAACTCTTGGGTAGTAGCCCAATAATCCTCCCAGGTAAATTGTTGAAGAGTTTCTTCATGTGGAAGGCAGGTCCATGTCTGGTAGCTCCCCGTGGCTCCTCCCAGGTATCTCCAGGAGTGTGTTGGCCTCTGCTGGAGTGTCGTGAAAGCGTGGAATGCACCTCACTCCAAAGAGAGAAGCAGCAATATGTTGTATTGAGGTAGAAGAATAGTTTGAACAGGGTTCAATAAATTGGATGGGATTTAACAAAGTTTAACAGTGGTTTACCACGGTTCAATAAGTTTGGTGGCAAGGTTCACTTTATTAATGACTGCATGGAAGAAACATACACAGCAAAAACGAGCAAGAATCGAGTTAGAATGATTCACACAGAGACCAGAGACAAAAATGGTAAGAAGGACCGTCCCGGTGAGTCATGAGGTTCAGAGTTCACCCCCTTGCTTTCTAAACTCCTGATGGAGCTTAGGTGCAGCCAGGTCCAATCTTAGTCTCAGACTTGGACAACGGTTTATGTCTAATGGAATTACCTATACAAAGTTTATAGTCATTAACATTTAATAGCTAGCTGGATTAGTGATGTTTCATGAGTATTAATTCAGCATGCTGTCAGTCACTTAGCAAAGATCTGCCGTTGGTAAGAGGTCTCTCTGCCTGAAGGAGCAACCTTGAGAGGTGTCCCAGCTCAAGGGGAGATCACCGCCGTGCAGCCACGCTGCCTAGCAGGGAGAGCTCAAAGAAGGCTCACTGAGGCTGTCACATTTATGGAATGAAGCGGTTGGCTAGTAGTTAAATTACATGCGATGGGAATGATATGCATGAGAGTCCTTGTACCCACAACTTTCTGTGTTCCTTGATAAATGAGTCTTGGAAAAGCCACCCACTATTCATGTGTTAATCACATGATTGGTGTTCCAAGCTCATAGGCATCGATGCTCCCTGTGTCACTCTGCTCCTTTGTGGGTTTTCAGAGAACAGATTGGAACCAGAGGAGTTCTTGGCCTGGCTACGGCTCAGGCCTTCACCTCCTTTGCAGCCTGAACCAAACTACTCCTTGTTTGACTAAGGGGTCGAGTCCATGCTTGACAGGGCTAATGGTTTTAAACTGATGAATGGTAGATTTAGATTAGCTATTAGGAAGAAATTTTTTACTGTGAGAGTAGTGACACAGTGGAAGAGGTTGCCCAGAGAAGTTGTGGATGCCCCCTCACTGGAATTGTTCAAGGCCAGGTTGGATGTGGCTTTGAGCAGCCTGATCTAGTGGAAGGTATCCCTGCCCATGGCAGGGGAGATAGCACTAGATGATCCTTAAGGTCCCTTCCAACCCCAACCATTTTATGATTCTATGATTGTGTGAAATGGAGGCCGTAGGGGATATCAAGATGAGGTCTTGCTCCGACAGGGGCAGACCTGGGAGGAAGATGCCAATCGAATTTCCCATTTGTAGTCATGCTTATGTCCTCTCTGTTGTAGAACTGCTCCAAGAAAATGCCTGAACCCCAGAGGAGGCTGCAAAATACGCCCTAAACAGAGATCACTCTTTCTTTTTCCAATTGAAAATTGGAGAAGGGGCTTCTTCCTCGCTGGCACCATCATATGCCCGTTCCTTACTCAGTCAGTGGGGGGCCGGCAGCAAGCAGGCGGGTTCTGTGGGACCACAGAGTCTGCCTCGTAGGACTAAGGTAACTCTGGGGAGGTGGGTCAGGGCACCAGATGGACAGTGGATTTCCTTTGGGGATCTTGGCATTGCTCTCTTTTCCCTCCCACACTGCATCTTTCTTCATGGTTGCCACGCTGCTTCCTCTCAAAGCATCCCACCTAGATCCATCCCATTTGTCTGCCTTTGGCCCTCCTGGTTTTGCAGCCCTCCAGGAGAGCCTTTGGGAGGCCCCTAGCTGTCCCCTCACACAGCTTCTGGGGTGTCCCCACTGTTCTGGCCCTTTCAGGGCGACCTTTTCACAGCTTCTTTTGTCCTTCTTTTGTCCTAACTCTGTCTGGGATAGAGTTAATTTTCTTCCTAGTAGCTGGCATAGTGCTGTGTTTTGGATTTAGGATGAGAATAATGTTGATAACACGCTGATGTTTTAGTTGTTGCTAAGTAATGTTTACACCAGTCGAGGACTTTTCAGCTTCCCTGATCTGCCAGGTGCACAAGAAGCTGGGAGGGGGCACAGCCAAGAGAGTTGATCCAAACTGGCCAAAGGGCTATTCCATAACATACGACGTCATGCTCAGTATATAAACTGGGGAGTTGGCTGGGGGGCAGCGATTGCTCCTCAGGGACTGGCTGGGCGTCAGTCGGCAGGTGGTGAGCGCTGGTTTCACTTGTTTTCTCCTGGGTTCTGTTCCTCTCTCGCTCTCTTGTTTTCCTTCTCATTACAATTTATTACTACTATTATTTTTTATTGCCAATTATTAAACTGTTCTTATGTCAACCCACAATTTTCTTACTTTTGCTCTTCCGATTCTCTCCCCCACCCCACCGCGGGGGCAGGCTGAGTGAGCGGCTGTGTGGTACTTAATTCCCAACTGGGGCTAATCCACAGCACCGGCTCCTGTTCAGCTTGGTGTCCCAGGTCCTTCTCTGCACTTTCCCTCTAGCCAGGCAGCCCCAACATATCCTGGGGCATGGTACCGGAGCAGGACTTTGCACTTCCCTTTGATGAACCTGAGGTTCCTTTCAGCCCATTTCTCCAGCCTGTCCAGGTCCCTCCAAACAGCAGCACACCAGTCATTCCTCCCAGTTCCGCATCATCATCAGACTGGCTGAGACTGCACTCTGCCCCATCATCCAGATCATCAATGAAGGTGTTGAAGAGAACTGGACTCACTGTTGACCCCTGGGGTACACCGCTGTTTACTGGGCTCCGGCTGAACTTCATGCCACAGTCACAACC
Source organism: Ciconia boyciana (assembly GCF_034638445.1). Classification (NCBI taxonomy): domain Eukaryota; kingdom Metazoa; phylum Chordata; class Aves; order Ciconiiformes; family Ciconiidae; genus Ciconia; species Ciconia boyciana. The sequence goes on from NW_027328407.1 coordinate 402,380, forward strand.
CCTTGATCCCAGCAGTTCAGCCAGTCTTCAGTCCACCTCACTGTGTACTTCTCTAGTCTATACTTCATCAGCTGGTCCAGCAGGATGAGGGCATCCTCATCTGAGGATACTGGAGAAACCTGATGTATTAATTCTGTATGTTACGGAAGGGGGTGGTGAACCTCTCAGTAACTTTAAAGCACTGGGCTAGCTTAACCAGCGTGCCTTGTCCTAAATCTGTGGCCCAGGTACAACTATTTGTTCATGGACCCAGGTAGTGCCGACCTCTGCTGGAAAAAATGGAGGCCCAGTTACCCCAAACCTTATAGGTGAGTGTGTTACATGGACTGGCCACATTCACGGTATTGATCTGAGAATGACAGGAACCCAGAACTGGACTCAGATTGGCCCTCAGTGCCTCGGTGTTGCTGAACCATAATCACAGCCCTCTCCCTTGTCCTGTGTGGCACAAGGACAGGATCGAGCAGCAGCTCAGAGACCCTAATCCACAGGCAAGAACAAGGTTCACTCGAGTGGTGTGACCAGAGAGGTGGTGACAATCTTCTGCCACAAGGCCAATAAACCATAGGGCAAACCCTGACACTAACCCTCACCCTAACCTAATTCCAGCCCTAACCCTAATCCCAACCTAACCCTAATTGGTCTAGAAATACCAACACCTGTGTAACTACAACCTTAACATCGTATCAGGCTGAGATTCCCATGGTAATTTCGTAAAAAAAACCCAACACACCAAGAAATTTGGGTACAGAGGCAGCAAAAGTGGGGTGGCCAAACGAGAATCGTAGTATAACCTTGTCAAGGTTTTAGTTTTGATTCTCTAGTGAGAGCAGAGCACGAGGCAATTCCCTAGGACAATTCACTCTATTCACATTGTGCTTCTAAGATGAATGCATCGAGTAATGCCCATCTGCTTTTTTTGGAAGCATGCATATGAATTATCAGGGCTCCTCCTGTGGTTCCAGGCACTGAAACCCTACAAAAAAATGTTGAAGAAAACAGAGAAGAATATCTCTGTCATTTCCTAAGGGAAAGGGAAAGGGAAACAAAGGCACTGGGTACATCGGGCATCAGTTTCCTGTGGTATTGGGGAACTTCCGATGTGTTCCTTCATTTGAGTCTGATCTCTGGACTCTGTTGCAAGAGGCAGAGGCAAAAATCACCTTTTAGGAAGAAGCAGTGAAATATATCCCTTCTCATTTGTGTGTGTTTGTCTGGTTTTTGTGGCTTCTGTCTGCATGTGAAAATCACAGAAGCCAGCCTTAGTACATGACAATGTGCCTGAGCTTTTTAGACTTTACCTTCATGAAAAGATAATTGAGTCCTAGAACATTGACATAGGAGAGATGAAGCATTAGGCATCCCACTCCCAAAGCACTTTTCTGGTCTTCTTTTGCCTGCTAGTTTCTGCGAGATTGGGAAATGACACCTCTAAAGCCTAGCAGCAGAGTGCAAAGGGAAAGAAGTGACTTAGTAATCCAAAGGGAGTTATTCTTCTCTGGGGCATGTGGGCATGATGGAAGGCAGCACTTGGGGTAGGTCTCACTATCCCTGGCTTTGCCAGTATTCGTCCCATTATGTGTGTGACTGGTATGTGCATTGAGTCTTCAGAACTTCAGGAGCCAGTGATCCCAGAATCCCATCTCCTTGGTGACCCAGTGGATGTCAGCCATCACCGACCTTCTCAAGCCACTCTCCTGAGCTCGGTGTAAGCCTTCCTTAGCTACCATCACGGGGTTCAGTCATGATTCAGCCTCTCGGGGCTGTTTCCTCCTCTGTCAAGGATGTTGTCCTTCTCCTACTTCAAAGCCCAACATGAGCACCTGCTTAGTGGGTCTCAAGAGAGCTAAATGTGAGAATGAGCTCCAGCATGGGGCTAGCATGATGAAGCAGGCAAGTTCAAAGATCAAAGAAGACAGAACGACTCTTTTTACTCATTAAAATGTTGACTAGGATTCAGTTTGAACACCTGCAATGTGTAGATGTAAGGGAGTATTTTCTGCTTCCTTTGTAGCCACTGAAGGACGCCTTTATCTAAAAGGCAGATTTCTTAGGCTCATCCCTCCTTAGGACTTTTCTGAAAGAAATGGACACTTCCATTGGAGAAAACCATGTCCTTGGAGATAGTCTCCCCTGGAGGGGGTTCTTTGTGCTGTTGGCTATAAAGCTGTGGAAGCAGAATAGAACTATCTGGCTGAAGTGTTGGATAGCTCAACCATTAGTACTAAAAGAACATATAATGCGCAGATGGTTATTTTTCATTTGCAGAAAGAAAAAGTCTGTTTGTGCTTTCTGCACTTGGGTTCACACTCAGAGCCTGGAGAGACAGCTCACGTTTGAGAAGTATGAATGGGAAGGTAGACAAGGACTGTGTCATGTCACTAGGCTGCTTACCTCTATATTTATACAGATTAATTTGGCGCCATTTTTAAAAAACTGGATGACTGAGTCTGACCAGGGTAGCCTTACACCACTTTATAGCCAACAGCACAGAAAACCCCTTGCAGAGGAGATCATTTCCATGGAGATGGTTTTCTCCAATGGATGTGTCCACTTGATCAGCTAGTTCAGCCTGGAGAATAAATGGCTTTGGGATCCCATTTGGATGGTTCTTTTTTTTATCATTGTTACTTTTGATTTTTTTCCAGTTCAAAATCAAGAATTTTATTTCAGGTTAAGATGAATATTATTGTTGGTGTTGTATAGAATGACTGGAAAAGACAGGGGAGGGTGACCTGGTAGACATGGACCTAGTAGACAGGTTCCTGACCTAGCAGACATCAACCTGGGGCAGGTGAGATCAATGTGACTGGGATGGTGGGCTTTGCTCTTGGAGTTCAACAGAGCCATGTGAGGGCTCTGTGAGGTGTCCACACGTGAGCTGGCCTCCCTCACTCCTCGCACACACAGGGATGATCAGAGGCTGGAGTCCTTCCCTTGCACACGCAGGGGCAGTGCATTGCAGCAGTCTTAGTGTCTGTCTGGCTTCCTGCTGCCATTCCCAGAGGGTGGGAGGCACCGCAGCCCTGCGGTGCATCACCCTGCTCTGCACTCGACTCAAGGCACCCACAGCATGAGGAACGGACACGGGGACCTAGATGCAAGGCAGAACATCGCAGTGGTGGTTGTCCAGGGGATGTTAATGGCAAGCTGCAGGTCTGTGACAGTGTCCCTCCTGCTGTCATGCTCAGGAGATCCCCACCACCAGCAGCCGGCTTCCTCCCTGGTCCAGTCCTGCTCCCCAGGACAGCATTAGGGTCCTGGCCCTGGGGCTCCTCTTGTAGCTCCTGCTGCCCCAGAAGCGCAGCAGCCTGCCCCAGCTGGACACACAGGCACGGGATGCTCTCTTTATTTCTGCCCTCCACGGCCATGGTGCCCTGCTCTTCTCCCTGGACATCCCTTCTCCCCAGAGAGCCTTTCCCCAGGTGAGTGTGTCCATGCTGGCCTGGCTGGCCATTCCTGCACCCCTGACCATACTCCCCACAGGGCCCTGAGCTGGCGGTGCTGCTCTGCAGAGCGAGGGGGCTGTGGTGCCCTGGGGCCATGGGGTGACCCTGCAGTGGCCATGCTGGGAAGGGTGAGAAGCAGACCCAGCCAGACAGGGATCACTGCTGCTGAGCCCCTTTCCATCTCCCACTTCCCAGCTGCCCTATGACCAAGGAAGTTGCTTAGTAGGATCATGAGGCGTTTCCATATGACATCTCCTCAGCCACCTCCAGTGCCTCCTAACGAGCCTGTACATCACAGTACCCAAAGCTGTGCTACCTGTCCCACCACGTCACCGCAGTGGTTCCCTCAGAAGCTCTGTCAAGGAATAAGGGGCTCCCGATCCTCCTGGCTGTGTCCCAGGCTGAGGGCATTGGTGCACATTTGGGTTGCAGCAGCTCAGCAAAGACTTCTCATGGAGAAAACTGGAACCAAGCACACAGCACCCCATGTATGCAAAGGCTTTGCTTCAGAGCAAAGACATGTTGGGAAGGATGGCAGGTGGCAACGTAATGATGAAATGAGATGCTCGTGAAGACAACAAACCCTGCAGTCCCCAAGGCCAGAGGAAAACAGGCCTGGGCCATGCCAGCCTTGCAAGAGAGGAGTTTGCTGCCTGAGGTGACTCTGCAGCACCTTGTGCCAATCTCCAGGAACACAAGGTACCCCTGAGAAAGTCCCTGGGTGAGGTAAGGCTGCAATCCAGCCAGACTGTGGACATCAGTGGTGTGGGGTTTTCTTCATATGATCATGGGTAGAGGTGGGTAGAGGACAGGGGAGAAGAGAACTGTCAGGGGTTGAGAGTACAGGGACATGAGTGGAGACCCTGGTGTGATGTGCCTCCCAAACTTGCAGCAGCCCTGGGTGTAGACGAGATGGACCTTGCCTCCTTGCCAGGGTGTTAGCATTCCGGTGCTGGCAAAAAGGCACCGGACCCCTTAGGGAGGCCCTGGTGTGTCTGCCCAGCCCCCACTCCAGCGGGATATGGCTTTCCTGGAGGTCCTGTGCCATATTTGCCAGCCACATGCAGTTGTTCTGGGCCCCCCAGGCACCTGGCATGGCACTAGAGGCCTTTCTTATGCCATTAGAAAGAGCCTTGAAATTTTATTGGTGCCTGCAATGCAGGGATGTGCCCGTGCCTGAGTTTTGTAGTAAGCTGAGCTCTAGTGAGTGCAGTGGAGGGAGCCCAGAGAGAGCCCTGACCCTCCTTCTGGTGCACTCCTCCTTTTGGTCAGCTGGAAGGCCAGCAGCTGCCATGGACATGTGAGTCTAAGAGATGTTCAGATGCCCTAAACATTGGGTGTAACCTGAGGTGACCAAGGGACCCTCCCTGCCAGCCCCCCAGCTCATGCTCAGGCAGGTGTGGGTGTCCCATGTATGCTCCATCAGCGCTTGCAGACACAGCCACAAGTCCTGGACCAGTCCTGGCACCTCAAATGCCACCAGGTGTTTGTGTGTGAGCAGCTGACTGCCACCCTCCATCCCCATGGATCACAGAGGGAGCTCAGGGCAGGGGCTGCTCTGCAGGCACCTCTTTTGTGCACGCTGAGCTGAAGCAAGAGGAATCTCAGCTCCTGTGGGGTGCATGGGGAAGAGCTGAACCCCACTGCAGTCTCTGGGCTACTCACCAGAGAGGAAATACCTGATGGACTCAGCTGAATCCCTGCCCTACACGGTGGGGAAATGATCCCTGCCTGTCACTGCCACGGTGTCCTGCCTGGCAAGGGGACAGGGATAGCGGTTAAGGGAGACAAATATTGAAAACCTTTGTAGACCACCACGGCGTGTTAGGGCAAATCCCACTTCTAAATCCGTCTCTCCAGCATTCAGAGAGGGACAGTCAATGATTGCTTCAGTTAGCGTCTGCCTACGCTCCCCAGGAGAGACCCTGCTGCCCTTCAGGAGACGTCAGCCCTTGGAGCCCCAGGGACACCTGGAGAGAGCCCAGAGGGAGCAGAGAAAGTGCTGCCTTGGGCTGGTCCTCTGCTGCTGAGCTGGGCTGGGCTCCTGGGATGGAGGGAGCTCATGGCAAGCGGGCAGCGCTGCAGAGAGACAGCTCTGCCCAGGAGCAGCTCCTCTGCAAAGGGCAGCAGGGCTGAGGGCACTGCCTGCAGGCACCGAAGGGAGAACAGTGAGGCAGAGAGAGGTTAAAGGCAGCCTGGGCTTGGAGGATGCTGAGAGCTCACTGCGGGCAAAATCTTCACAGCCCTTGACACCGTAAGTCTGTGGCTGCAGGGCAATGCAGCTGCAATTGCTGGAGGGATCTCCTAAAGCTGGGACATCCCACAGCCTATGGGATCTGTAAGTACAATTCTCACAGTTTCTCTAGTGCAGTGGATAAGGACGTCTTCTGGAGCAGGGCTTCCTTGCTGCACCATCAGAGGGACAGGGCATGATGTGTCTCTGGGTGCAGTGCAATGCAGAGGCTTCCTGGGGCAGTCTCCTAAAGCAGGCATAGCCCATGTCTAATAAGATCTGCCAGGAAGGCTCTCGAGGCTCCTTCGGTGTTGAGGAGGACATGCTTCAGAGCAGGGCTTCTGTGCTGCACCGTCAGAGGGACAGGGCATGACCACTGCCTTCTCCCAGGACAACCGCAGGGCTGTGAAGCCGGGTGTGCAGGCAGGGGTGCCCAGGGCTGTCCTTCCCAGCAGGGTCCCTGTGCCCCTGGGTGCTGTGTGCCACGGCAGGGAGTCTGCTGCCTGCCAGGGTCAGCACTCAGCCTGCCCGGGGAGCTCCCCATGGCTCTGCAGGGAGAGGCTGTGGGTGGAAGGAGCGACCCCCGTCAGGGCAGGGTCCTTCTGCTGTCCAAAGGGTGCTGCATGGGTCAGGGCTGCTCACAGCTCCACATCACCCCCAGGACATTTCCCAGGGGACTTTTCAAGAAGTGTATCAAGGCAGGGGCTACCTTGTGTAAAGGTGTTTCCAGTTTCCTGCTGTGCTGGTGGTGGTGAGGAATGGTGATGGTTCTTTCAGTTTTGGACGAATGACCAAGACTCCTACAGCATTACAGTGAGTTATCAATAGGTTCTCCAGGAACCTGATGTCTTTTCACCCATTCCTTTGCCTACAGAAAGCACCAATGTCACCTTTATGGTCCCTTCAGGATTCATCTGCTGTTCTCCTTAGGACTTGCCAACACACAGATGGCCCTGGCCAGTGCCCTGCTGCCAGGAGGAGTCTGCAACGCAGAGCTGAGGCACCCAGTGTGTGGGATGGGCTCTGTGAGCACTGGCAGGGAGGAGACATGGGGACAGAGAAAGGACTCCTGGCAGGGACAGCTCCAGGCAGCAGAGACAAGGGCAGGGACTGAGAGGAAAGTGCTGACAGCAAAGGCTGAGGGGGATCTGTGCACCTCCCTGTCAGCCCTTCAGTGAGCATGCCTTTTCCCCAGTCAAGGCCCCCTGGGCTCTTCTCCCACCCAGCAGAGCCTCTGCCCTCAAGGTCAGGGGTTCCAGGGCAGGAGTTGCCTCCTCTGCAGCAGAGGAGACTCTCCCGAGTGCCTGTCTGTCCGTCCTGGCCCTGCTTCCCTTGGCAGAAGCATTGGGGAATTTCTCTTTGTTTCCCCACCCCTCCCTGGTGCTGCTGCTCTTGTTTTCAGGCTCTCTGGGAAAGGGGGTTTCAGCTGCAGCTCAGCAGCTGATCCTGCACGTCCTGCCATGCTCATGTTTCCGTGGGTGCAAGGCGGCTCTGTGGGGCACTGGGCAAAGCAGTCCATGCATGGGGATAACGCTGACTGCCTGTTAAGGACACCCCATTTTTAGGGCATCCAGAAGAGCACAGATCTTCCCTGGGGAGGGGAGGGTGGAGATCATCTGCCCTTTCAGGCTGGATTCACCTGTTCCCAGCAGAATCCAGTTTCCTCTCAGGGGAACATCTGAGTGTGATCACCATGCAGACCAAAGAGGTGTGAGCCAAGGACAGCTGGGAGCAAGACTGATGGACAGACCAGCTCTCCTCCATCTGCACTAAGGGTCTGTCCTTTGGCCTCTCAGGACTCCCAGTATAGCACTTGTGGTGTAGCAGAAATGCCAAGGATTTCTGCCTTCAGAAGACACTCCCCAGATGGGAGAGGTGCAATGGGAGCAAAATAAACAAAACGAAACCCCAAAGGCTTGGTTATGCAATTGGGTGAATTGGGAAGGACAATTCTGAAAAGCTCTTTGAAATCATGAGTAAATTGCCCCTGAGATCACTCCTGGTTCCAGTTTAGCTGTGGCTGCACAGCAGGACTGATTCCTCCACAGAAGAGTCCCCTGCTCCCCACTACACCCCAACCCAGCACACACCAGAGCTCAAGCCAGGGAGCTGCACAAAGGCCTTCCTGGAAAGACAGAGGCCACGCGGGCTGTTTCTCTGAGAAATGGAATAGCTTTTAGCCAGAGAAGTCTCTCCTCACTTGTGACTGCCTTTTCCTCCCTCACCAGGCCCTTAGCACCAAATAAGCTGATTTCCAACAGCAGCTCCATCACCCAGTTCCTCCTCCTGGCATTTGCAGACACACGGGAGCTGCAGCTCTTGCACTTCTGGCTCTTCCTGGGCATCTACCTGGCTGCCCTCCTGGGCAACGGCCTCATCATCACTGCTGTAGCCTGTGACCACCGCCTCCACAGCCCTATGTACTTCTTCCTCCTCAACCTCTCTATCCTGGACCTGGGCTCCATCTCCACTACTGTCCCCAAATCCATGGCCAATTCCCTGTGGGACACCAGGGCCATCTCCTATGCAGGATGTGCTGCCCAGGTCTTTCTCTTTCCCTTCTTGATGTCAGCAGAGTTTTATCTGCTCACTATCATGGCCTATGACCGCTACGTTGCCATCTGCAAACCCCTGCACTACGGGACCCTCCTGTGCAGCAGAGCTTGTGTCCACATGGCAGCAGCTGCCTGGGGCAGTGGGTTTCTCACTGCTGTGCTGCACACGGCCAATACACTGACAATCCCCCTCTGCCACAGCAATGCCCTGGACCAGTTCTTCTGTGAAGTTCCCCAGATCCTCAAGCTCTCCTGCTCACACTCCTATATCAGGGAAGTTGGGCTTCTTGTGGTTAGTGCCTGTTCAGTGTTGGGATGTTTTGTTTTCATTGTGCTGTCCTATGTGCAGATCTTCAGGGCTGTGCTGAGAATCCCCTCTGAGCAGGGACGGCACAAAGCCTTTTCCACGTGCCTCCCTCACCTTGCCGTGGTCTCTCTGTTTCTCAGCACTGCCATGTTTGCTTGCCTGAAGCCCCCCTCCATGTCCTCCCCATGCCTGGATCTGGTGGTGGCTGTTCTGTACTCGTTGGTGCCTCCAGCAGTGAACCCCCTCATCTACAGCATGAGGAACCAGGAGCTGAAAGTGTCCATTACGAAGGTGATTTCATGGATGTTTTTCAATATTGATAATCTTCCCATCACTGTCCACAAATGACATCTAGTGTATCCCAGTGCAGGCCTGTACTTTGTTTATGGTTTTATCCTTCCTTTTTTTTTTTAGCAGTACCTGTATTGATTTTTATGGTTGTTATGTCTGTGAATAATCATTTGTATTCTGCTCACTCTCCTGAGAAATGCACCCGTCTCTCTGCCTCTCCCCTGAAACCTGGATAAATGTTTTTCTTACACTGTTTCAGAGCTGTCTCTCTCATAGCATCTCTGTAATAAAATGACATCTCCCCCATGCAGTTCCTCAAGGTTTGGCTGTTTTTCCACAGCTGATGTCACCATCAGGCCCAGGAATTTCACTGCAAAAGTGCCTGAGTAAAAAGCTCATTGTCACCTGGGTAGCTCTTAGAGAACAAGGGTTGTTCTCTAAGAACACCTCCCATAGTTTCCCATGGCATGTACAGGTGGCTTCACCCCAGGGCAGGGCCTCACCAGGGGCCCAGTCATCTGTCTGCAGCCGTCCCATCTGGTGTCCTTGATGACCTCATGATGCCTGCCTGCTCCTGGCCAATCACATTGCTGTCATGAGGTGACCTCACAAGCAACAGCCCAACCACGTTGGCTTTGCCTACCTCTACCCCTCTCCACTGCCTGAGCTGTCATCTGTGTCGCTTTGGGATTGTGATGCACTTGATGATGTCACTGTATCGCCCTGCCTGCTGCAATTCAGTCAGGTCACTGGAGCAGAAATGTCATCTCAGTCCACCTCCCAGCCCTGTCACCTTCACCTTCCTCTGCATCCCCCTCTCCCAAGCTCTCAGCACTGCTCGATGGGTTTTCCGACGCTCCAGGCGACATCACTGCGCCTGCCTCAGCACCTGGCCAATTGGGTTCTTTCCAAAGAAGTGACTTCAAAATCCACCTCCCAGCTACAGTGTCTCTCCTTGCATCATCCGTTTCCAGCAACAGGAGCAGCCTCCCAGCCAACCTCCCAGAACCCTTCCCCTTTGCCTGCCTCTCCTCTCCCCTCTGCAGCGCTGTCGTTTCTGCTGGGCAGGCAGCAACGTGCTCCCCACGGGGACTGCAGAGCCCTGGTGGGACAGCTCGAGTGGTGGGAGGGCAGCCATGGACGGCAAGGGCTCCTCAGGAAGGCAGGCAGGTGTGTGAGGAGGTGGAGCTGAGCTCTGGGCAAAGGGGAGGCTGGCGTGCACAGAGCCTTGCCTTGGAGGAAGCCTCACGGTCACAGGTCCTCCCTTACGTGGCAAGTTGAACCACCCCCCAGTCTGCTGGGAGGGCACCAGGGCTGGGCACAAGTAACCCAGGAGATGCCTGGAGGGTGTGGAAGACCGCATCTTGACACATTAGACACTCGATGAGCTGAGGAGGGCTGGTCTCTTCCTGACAGACAAGGTGGCTCTGGCTGGGGATGGGAAGGATGAGGGCAGCCATGGCTGCAGTGACCATGAGTTGGTGGAGAAGTAGGACAACTAGCAGAATGAGAGTGCAGGACTGCAGGAGAGCTGATTTCAGTTAGCTGAGGATCTGCTTGGAGTGTGCTGGAGGACAAAGGGGCTGTGAGTCCCCCCTGGATCTTCAGGGACAACATCCTCAAAGCCCAGGAAGAAGCCAGTCTGAAGTGCAGGGAGTGGAGCAGGGCCCACAAGAGGTCAGCGTGGATGAAGAGGGACCCCCCTGACTTAGGAGGTCAAACTGCAGAAGGAAGTGCAGGGAGGCTGGAGGGGACCAGGCTGCCCAGGAGGCAGACAGACACCTGGCCTGGGGGTGCAGGGATGGAGCCAGCAGAGCCAAAGCTCAGCGGTGGCTGGAAGTGGCCATGCATGGGGAGGGCCCCCAGAAGGGCTTCTCTAAATGTGTTGTCAGCACAAGGAAGGCAGCTGAGGGAAACCTGGTGCCAGTGCCCCATGGGGCAGGGGAAGGAGTGACAATGACAGTCTAAATACAGTAATTCCTCAGAACAAAGATGCTTCCTTTGAGAGTGCTGGTAGGAAATGTATTTTGCTGAGTAACTGGACACACCTACACATTTTTCTATCCATTTACCTATACATAAATACAGGTTTTTCCATATACTCACACAGAAAGACAGATAACACAGATTTGATGAGATTAGTGTAAATTTGGCCATCCAAAAAGAGGAGACCGTTTCCCTGAAGCTTTGTACCTTGCTTTCCTCGATCAGGCAAGAGTGGTCAACACCTCTGAGCGTGACTCACTCTGTGCCAAGAGTTAGAGGTGGCATGGACAGTCCAGGGCAGGGAGTGTTTTGAGGCCTGGGCTCCGTGCAAGACAAAAATGATCTTTCTTAATGCTGTAGGCCTCAGTATGATGGAAATGTTGAGAACATGTTACAAAAATGAGGCAACAAGGAAATAGAATGAAAGATGTAGAGTGAAGGAAAAGTCCTGTTGCAACTTTAAGCTTCCAACACTGTTGATGTTGTTCTCCTCCTGGCTTTGTTTTGTCTTCTTTTAATGTACTGATCTCTGGGGTATTTGTGTCCTGCCTTTGCTTGCAAAGGGAAGCGATCATGAAATCGGGGTGGGATGCAGTTACAGGGACACAGGCGCATGGTGCCAGTGGAGGTGCCCCGGGACCCTCTGCCCAGGCTGCAGCTGCAGCTTCCGAGGGGCTCTCGTCTCCAGCAGGTCCTCTGTGACAGCTGCCAGTCCCAGGCACCTACTGCAGAGACACCGGGTCCTCAGAGCTGGCACTGGACACTGATGGTCAGACAGCGGAGCTCTGCCTGAAAAGCTGAGGAATTTTTACACGTGTTTACAAGTATAAGCGTGACCTCATCACCTGAAACAACTGCATACTTTTAATAAAATGTCAGTGTTTTCCCATGAGATCAAAATGAGGAGTTTTCAGGATGTGCATTAATAACAAGAGGAGCACTATTGACCTTCCTCTATAGTTGCATTGTCAGTACGCTGTCTGTTAGGCTGCGCATTGAACCTCCCTAATATTTCCCATATTTCCACCCATCCTAACTAAATTGACCAGGTCTGAAGTCACCTTTCCAGCAGCCCATCTGCACAGAAACACTGGCAATTGCTCTCTAGATTTGCCTTCCCCTTACTCTTTGATCATTCAGACACCCCTCAACAATCCAGTAGCTGCTTTGAGCCTCAGGGAGTTAAAAGCCTGCCTATCTTTCAGTAGTCTGTCTAGTCCTGTCTAAAGAGCCATCTCTTTAATTGTGTCTATTTTATAATTTCCTTTCTGTCTAAAACATTTCTTGCATGATTATGCCTTGTGGGAGGTGAACCTCATGGGTGGCAGCTTGTACTTGGCATACAGTTGAGGAGTGTGTTTTATTTGAATGGTGAATCTTAATCAGTTTTAATTTGTTTGCTCAAAATTAAGAAAATCCCTCTTTGCCTGTGTGCAGCCAGGTCTCTAAGGAAAGCGGGTGGGAGCTGGTAAGAAGGAGCTGTACCATCCAGCTGCAGACTGCAGAGGAGAAGTCTGATGTAAGGAAAAGGAATGCAAGTCCCAGGTGGCTGATGAGAGAAATGATGGGGTTGGGGAGGTGAGGAGCAAGGTTGTCCATACTGTGTCAGACCTCAAGGGACAGCTTCTCCTACCAGTGCAGACCTCCTTAGGAGAGACCCTGGATCAATATCAAACAGAGAATGCTCCTAATGTCTCTTCTCTAAACTGAAATATAATAAAATACACACTTTAAAATAAAAATCCATTTTTATTAGAAGTTCTTCGAAATCTTTCTCTATAATTACATTAGGAAACCTCTTGAATTAACTGTACAAGAGTAGAAGAAAATGACAGGAAGAGACATGGCTCGTTAGGGCTTGCTTTATTTTAATGAGCCCCATGGCGTATTTGGTGCTGAGTCCTTGAACCTCAGGTACTGAGAGGAGATTGCACAAACCTCTCAAAGAGTCAACATCAGAAGCCAAACCCAAAGTACCTTGAAGCATTAATGAGCCCCACTGAGGGCCATTACTGACAAAGCCTCCCAAGGGACTCGTTAGAGCAGACAATTGGAGGCCATGATGACAGGTAGGCAAGGCACTGTGCAGGCAGCTCAGATGCTGAGAAAACCCTGGCTTTGTTCTATGAAGCAGAAAGGCCAAGCTCTGACCCCCAGCCCCGGGGAAGGCAGATCCTGTCCTTCACACAGTGCTCAGGGCTCTTCCTGGGGCAGTGGGATGTGGGGTGTGTGGTGCTGAGGGAAGGACAACGCTATGACAGTTCCCAGCCCTACTGGGGGTGTGCAAGGAGGCAGTGAGGCCCCAGTGCCTTAGGACAACATGGCTCCTCATAGGCCTTCCTGGCACAGACAATTGCTGTAACCAAAGGGACCAAGCCTTGGGTTCTCTTGATGACTTCCATCCTTGCCAGCGCTCTTTGCCATCTCCACCACAGGTTGTCCTATGCTGTCCCACAGCTGCTTCTTTTGCCCTGCAGGCTGCAGACACCCATCTCGCTTCCCCACCTTGCTCTCACCCCGACATTTCCATACATTCACTGAAATCTGTCCACCCTCACACTCTCTTCCTTGAAACACAAAGACATGGACTGATCTCATACTCCTTCTGGAGGACTTCATGTACCACAGCACTACCCTCTGAGTGACATTTCTTCCTCCTCATGCCCTATCTCCACCTTCCAAGCTGCGCTGTGTAGCAGTGTTTCTCTCTCCTGCTGTTTCCTACCTCCAAGAAGAGCTCCACCATCTGGGAAACAACCCTTCAAGCAGGCATCCCAACCCATCAGCCTTCTGCTGGCCTTTCACCTGACCACACACAAATAACCTCACCATCATCTCCCAAGGCTGCCAGCCTTTCAGCTTCTCGGATAGACACGACCAAGCTGTGTGCCTGCTGCTGTCCCATCATGTACTCAGGCAGAAGAGACAGGACAACCAAAACGTAAGCCCCCTTCCTGGAGCGAGCCTAGGTCCTTCGGCAGAGGGGATCTCCCAGGCAATGTGCCAACCAGGTGCCTTCTGCTGGCCTGTCAGAGACCCTGGCAGATGTGAGCTTAAAAGCACATACCCCCACCATGAGTCAAGGGCTGAGCTATCAGCTGTTTCAGCAAGAAGTGACCTCACAGTCCCTTTCCCAGGCACATTCCTGATGTTGGCCTATCACCTCCAGAGGCAGAAGTGACCTCACAGCCCCCTTCAGAGCCATTGGCTTCCTACTGGATTATGAGTTCCTGAGACACAACTGACCACGTGACACTGTACCCAAACATCACCCTCCTTGTGGCCCAGTACATGAGCAGATAAAAGTGAGCTTGTTTCATCACATTTATCTAATAGATTGCCTACCAACGCTTTGAGTGGAAAAACGTTCATCAGAAGAACTGCTCTATTTATATTGGTGCATGTTATATCTCTACTTCTACCTTGCTGTTTTTCCTTCTTCCTCTGTCTATTTTGTCTTCAGAAAGATCTCCAAGGAAAGGATTCATTGAATCATAGAATAACGCAGGTTGGAAGAGACCCCTGAACATCATCCTGTCCGGCTGTCCTGCTCAAGGCAGCGTTAACCAGATGAGGTCACTCAAGGGCTCTGCCCAGTTTGGCATCATCCACAAAGCAGCTGAAAAGGCACTCCGTCACATTGTACAGGCAGTTAATAGAGACATTCAATAGTGTTGGCCCAAGTGCTTGCACTGAGGGATGCCACTAGTAAGTGGCCGCCAGGAGGACTCTACCACTGGTGACATTTGGGCTTGATCCACCAGGCAACTTCATACCCACTGCATCATCCATTTCATCAGCCCAGATATCACCAATCTGTCTGTAAAGAGGCTATGGGAGACCATAACAAAACCCTTGCTAAAGTCCAGGTACAAAACATCCCCTTCTTTCCCTGACCCATACAGCTTCTGCAGTCCCTTTCTTGTCCTACGAGTACCTGGAAATGGCTGCAGGAGTATTTTCCCATCACCTTCCCAGGGACTGAGGAGAGGCTGACCAGCCTGTAATTCTCCCAATCCTCCTTCTTGCCCTTCTTGAAGAAAGGTTTGATGTCTCTCTTTTCCAAGGACCCCAGAACCTCTCTGATTGCTCTGACACATTTGAGGGCACAGTCCAGAAAGGGTTACGTGAGCAGAGTGGAGCATTTGCAATGAACCCTTCCAAGGCAGGTGAGATGAATCTCACTGGGACAGTGGGGTTTGTTCCTGGACTCACACACAGAAGTGGCAGGGCCCTGTGTGGTGTCCACATGTGAGCTGGCCTCATGCACTCCTCATGCACACAGGGGTGTTCAGAGGCACGGGTCCTTCCCTTGCACATGCGGAGGCAGTGCACTGCAGCAGGCATGGTGACTCTCTGGCCTCCTCTTGCCACTCCCAGAGACTGGGAGGCACCTCAGCCCTGCGGTGTATCGCCCTGCTCTGCACCTGCCTGAGATGCCCCATGGTGTGAGGAATGGACACAGGGACCTCGGATCACAGAAGCACATCCCAGTGCTACATTCAGGTGGTTGGTTTCCCAGGGGACGTTAGTCTCAAAGAGAAGTGACCTCGAGGCACTGTCTGTCCCACTGGCCTTCATGGCACCTCTAGGAATAGCTGATGGCATTTGTGCTCACTCGGGTTCATCTCCCCACACACACGATGTGCATGCTTAAGTCTCCTCTGAACAATGCAAACATGGACTTCTGACCTAATCATTTGGTGTCCCTCCATGGAAGGAAAAACAAACTCTCCGAGCTGGAGTGAGATGCTAGTGGTGGGAATGGTGGTTGCAAGGGGCTGGTCTGTGAGGATTGTCCTGGGGCACCTTGCCCAGGGTGTCCAGCAAACAAGGTCACAGACCAGCCCCTGCTCTGCTGGTCCTTCAAGTCTGTCCCTGGAGGCCTGGCTGTGCAAGGGACACTGCTGCGTGCCCCCACCCTGCACACTCACACACTTTAGTGTTCACTGGTGTTTTCCTCAACAGGGCACTTTCTTGAGCTTCTTCTTGACAGCAACTTTGAAAGAAGACCTAAGCCTTCAGGCACTGCCCTCAGGAGATCACCTTTCTTTATGGAAACGCTGTTATGGAGGCCAGCCCTGTCACAGAAGTACCCATTGCCTGTCCCTGCCTGCGGTCACAGGACTACCACGCAGCAGGACTGTGACCAAGCTGCCAGAGCGCTCAGGCCTGACACCAACACAAGGGATCAGAAAGGCAGTGTGGAAGTGGAAAGAGAAGAGCCCTGGAAGAGCAAGCGCTGGTGCTCCTGGCAGTGCTGCCATGCCGGGACTCTCGTCCCCTCCAACTCTGCACACAGAAACTGTCCCTGCAGCTCCAAAATGGCCTTGGAGGAAGCATCTCAGGAAAAAAAAAAGTCACTGCAGGGCCCTTTATTTTGTTTAAACACACAGAAAGCATGGCTCCTCATTTCCACAGCCACTCGGTCAGGAAAGTAAAGCAGACTGAATTAGAAAGGGGTTGACAACATTCTCACAAGTAAAAAACCACCACAAATAACAAAAAATAAAGAAGACAGCCTGGGACTGCAATGAGTTACATTATAACTGCTATGAAGAGGAAGATTGTTGCTTCAGAAAAACACCCATAATCAGTTTCCACACTGCATCCTTGAGCTCCTTGTTCCTCATGCTGTAGATGAGGGGGTTCACTGCTGGAGGAACCACCGAGTACAGAACTGCCATCACCAGGTCCACAGATGTGGAGGAGATGGAGGGGGGCTTCAGGTAGGCAAATGTGCCAGTGCTGATAAACAGAGAGACCACAGCCAGGTGAGGGAGGCACGTGGAAAAGGCTTTGTGCTGTCCCTGCTGAGAGGGGATCCTCAGCACAGCCCTGAAGATCTGCACATAGGACAGGACAATGAAAACAAAACACCCAAATGCTACTAAGAGACTAACCACAAGAACCCCAGACTCCCTGATGTAGGAGTGTGAGCAGGAGAGCTTGAGGATCTGAGGGATTTCACAGAAGAACTGGTCCAGGGCATTGCCTTGGCAGAGGGGTATGGAAAATGTATTGGCCGTGTGCAGCACAGCATAGAGAAACCCACTGCCCCAGGCAGCTGCTGCCATGTGGACACAAGCTCTGCTGCCCAGGAGGGTCCCGTAGTGCAGGGGTTTGCAGATGGCAACGTAGCGGTCATAGGCCATGATGGTGAGAAGACAATACTCTGCTGAAATGAAAAAGACAAACAGAAAGACTTGGGCAGCACATCCTGCGTAGGAGATGGCCCTGGTGTTACAGAGGGAATTGGCCATGGCTTTAGGGACAGTGGTGGAGATGGAGCCCAGGTCAAGAACAGAGAGGTTGAGGAGGAAGAAGTACATGGGGGTGTGGAAGCGGTGTTCGCAGGCTATGGCAGTGATGATGAGGCCATTGCCCAGGAGGGCAGCCAGGTAGATGCCCAGGAAGAGCCAGAAGTGCAAGAGCTGCAGCTCCCGCGTGTCTGCAAATGCCAGGAGGAGGAACTGGGTGATGGAACTGCTGTTGGACATTTGGTGCCTCTGGGCATGGAGCATTTTCATAGGAGACAAAACAGTGACAAGTTAGGGGAGACTTCTCAGACCAAAATCAAAGCCATTTCCCATAGACCCTCCCCCTGCTACACCCAGACACTTTTTCCTTTTTCTAGGACACCTTCCTTCAAATCTTTGCCTGGAGTCCTCGATGGTGCTGGCCGTGTGTGCGATGAAGAGCACGACATCTGCCCATGGGCTCTTGATAAGTCAGCCGCACTATGCAGAAGTGGGTAGGGGCAGGGACCAGTCCTGGTGTTCATCTTTGTCCTGTGAAACCACTGCTAACGCAGAAGGTCCTGCCAGCATCTGCACTCCCAGGGATAAAGGAATGGGCATGGTAAAGGCAGTTTAAGAGTTCTAGGGTTTTTTACAGCTGCCCCCCCGCCTCCCCTGGCGAGTATTCTTGGATGACAGAAACCCTCAGCATTTCTGCTGTCCTCAGGGAGAACAGAGCGAGTTCTGCGAGGCCAGAGGATTGCCTGTGGGTTAGTGCAGAGTGAGGGGAGCTGGTCTGTCCCTCTGTCGAGTTCCCAGTTTCTCTGGGCTTGCACCTTTCCGAGATGGAGGTTGATCACACACCCATGTTACCCTTGAAAACCACCAGACTCTGCTGAGAGCAGACGGATCCACCACAGACCACTAAATGTCTCACCCTTTCTCATGGTCTCAGCACCCCACTTCTAGCCAAGGACACACATGGCTCATTTCACCAACCCAACAGCATTATCTCTGTCGTAGCATGTCTGTGCTTCTACGTGGGGCTTTCAGATAACACCAAGAAGCTATAGGACAGGTTTGCATCCTGGAGAGAAGCTCACAGCTGGGAAGGACACCTCAAGGAGACACCCAAGTGTCCTAATGATGGCATCTGAGTAAGGGAGATTCAGCTCATTCCCTGGATGCCCAGACTGCATTGCCCACAGCCCCACATTTGGAGGAAAGCTGGGACACTTGTTCCCATGGACACAGACTGCATGAAAGGACACACAAGATCAGTGTGTGACTCTGCAGCTGAAACTCCACCTCCCCAGACAGCCTGACAGCGAGAACAAGGTAACACTAACAATAACACAGACAAGTGGAGAAACAAGGAAAAATACAGAGAGCTTAGAGAGGGAAAGAGAGAGGAGAGAAAGGGAGAGACAGCCGGGCACTCAGGACAGCGTTACCCTCACCCAGCTGTGCACAACACCTCCCCAGCATGAACTTTGCTGGGCAGCTGCTCTCAGCCCTGTGCTCTGCAGAGGGACATGGGCACGTGGCTGGAGAGCTGCAGCACCTCTCTGCTGGAGCTCTGGCTGCAGAGGAGGTGGTTCACGCCTTGGACCCCACAGCCCTGAGGGCAGAGGCTTTGCTGGGTGGCACAGGAGGCAGGGGGCTTGCTCAGGGGAAGGGGTCTGCATTGGAGGGGATCATAGGGAGATTTCTGAATTCTCCCTCCCACAACATTTCTGGTTTTCATTTCCTCTCATTCCCTGATCATATCTCTGCTGCCTGGAGATTTTCCTCCTGGGAGGTGTTTCCCTGTCCCATGTCTTTCCCTGTCAGTGCTCACAGATCCCATCCCAACCTCTGTGCACTCACCCTGGCCCTACAGAAACCTGCCTGTTTGCAGGGCACTGGCTGCATGCATGGTCCTGTTTGCAGGTAGGAAAAAGGACAGGTCAGACTTAACCTCATGGGTCCAGCAGAGGTAATGCTGGTGCTGTCCATAGGCAGAGTGGCTGAAAGCACATCAGGAGATGCCTGGCAGACCTACTGATCCCTCAAAGTTAGGGTTCAGGACTCTTAGTGACTTGTCAAAATTCAAACTCCTTTATCATTTATGCCTCCCGTTCCCCAAGAGTAGGAAATTGAAAACAAACTGAGGAAAGTTCCTTATCTTTATAGTAATCGTTGTCTTCACCTTCTCCTTGAAATCTTGTATTGGAAATATCCTAGGGGTGATCTGGAGCTGTGAGCAGCCCTGACCCATGCAGCACCCTCTCAACAGCAGTAGGACTCTGCCTTCCTGGGGGTCACTCCTTCCACCCACAGCTTCTCCCCACAGCACCCTGGGGAGCATCCCGGGCAGGCTGGGTGCTGACCATGGCAGGAAGCAGAGTCCCTGCCCAGCACACAGACCCCTGGGGCACAGGGACCCTGCTCTGAAGGACAGCCCTGGGCACCCCTGCCTGCACACCCTGCATCATATTCTGCAGCCATCCCTGGGAGAAGGCAGCCATCATGCCCTGTCCCTCTGATGGTGCAGCAGGGACTCCTTGCTCTGGAGCATGTGCTCCTCCTGTACACCAGAGAATCTCTGAGAGTTATACTTACAGATCCCATAGGCTGTGAGATGTGCCAGCTTTAGGAGATCCCTCCCGGAACCACAGCTGCATTGCCCTGCAGCCAGAGACTTACCATGTAGCGGGCTGTGAATATTTCTCTCCCAGTGAGCTCTCAGCATCCTCCCACTCCAGGCTGCCTTTAACCTCTCTGCCTCGCTCCTCTCCCTTTTGTGCCTGCAGGCAGTGCCCTCAGCCCTGCTGCCCTTTGCAGAGGAGCTGCTCCTGGGCAGAGCTGTCTCTCTGCAGCGCTGCCCGCTTGCCATGAGCTCCCTCCATCCCAGGAGCCCAGCCCAGCTCAGCAGCAGAGGACCAGCCCAAGGCAGCACTTTCTCTGCCCCCTCTGGGCTCCCTCCAGGTGTCCCTGGGGCTGCAGGGGAACCTGCTCTGAAACAGGCTGAAGTCAGCACTCATGTTCCCTCCCTCAGCTGGGGAGAGACACTTCCTTCCAGCAGTGTAATGTCTCCGCTTAGACACAATGTTCTGTCTAAATATCACCTTTTTTGGTCTCATTGTTAGACAGGACTCTCAGACAGTGGCAGGCAGGGATCTCCCTTACCCCTGCTGAGGGAAGGGATTCAGCTGAGTCAATGGAGCATCTCATCCTGCGTTTCTATTCCTAGTATTTGAAGGAGACTCAGCTCCCTCCCATGCCTGCCACAAACCCACAGGAGGTGGGATTCCTCTGGCCTCTGTCCAGGTGTGCACAACATAGGCACCTGCATGGGAGCTCCTTCTCTCAGCTCCCTTGCTAATTAATGCACATGGAGGGCTGGAGTGAGGTGTTCAGATGCAAATACCTGGTGACATGTGAGTTGCCAGTGGTGGTCCAAGATACCTGCAGGTAACTGCAAGCTCTAACAGAGAAGTTCATAGAGACAGGGCAACATCTCGGGGATCATACATGAGCCTGCTAGGAAGTTCCTTTGGCCAGGTGAAATGACAGCTGCTGCCCAAATAAAGGCCAAAAGAACCTTTTCCTACTCAGTATGTTCATGGCAGTTTATAGAAGTATTCTTATGAACAATTGCAGTCATGTCCCAAAAGGAGAGCAGGACACAGCACTGAGCCTTGTTGAATCTCATACAATTGACCTCAGCCCATCGATCCAGCCTGTCCAGATCCCTCTGCAGAGCCTTCCTACCCTCAGGCAGATCAACACTCCCGCACAACTGGGTGTCATCTGCAAACTTACTGAGGGTGCACTCAATGCCCTCATGCAGATTGCTGATAAAGTTATTAAAGAGAACTGGCCCCAGTACTGAGCCCTGGGGAACACCGTCTGTGAGCAGCCGCCAACTGGATTTAACTCCAGTCACCACAACTCTTTGGGCCCGGCCATCCCGCCAGGGTGTTTTCCCAGAGAAGCTCATGCTCGTCCAAGCCATGAGCAGCCAGTTTCTCCAGGAGAATGCTGTGGGAAACATTGTCAAAGGCTTTACTAAAGGCTACGTAGACAACATCCACAGCCTTTCCCTCATCCACCAAGTGCGTCACCTTGTTGTAGAAGGAGATCAAGTTAATTGTGTACCAGTTTATTTGTACTTTACAAATAAGAGTAAATTGTATCCCATCCCAGGTAGAAGCAAGTTTTCTCTTCTCCTCCTCCTGCAGCGGCACCATAAAGAACATATCTTTTACATCTCGTACCACCATGTGGGGGTGAGTGGCAGCTTGGAAGGTGGCAGTTAATGTAGCCGTGTGCGCGACAGCTGCTGTAGGAGGAGCGGTGTTTGCATTTGACATTCCATAGTCTATAGTTAGGCACCACCTCCCATCTTCTTTTTTAACTGGTCACACTGGGGAATGATATGGGGAGAGCATTTGGGAGATAATGTGTCTTTTTTCTAGGTCAGCTATGACCTCCACAATACCCATACAAGCAGCAGCAGGGAGAGGATAGAGAGGGACATGGGTTATTTTTGAGTCAGGCAGCGTGGGTGCAGCTCACAGCAGGCGAACTATGCCAGGTCACTGACACCCATGGGGAGCTGCTCATTTTCACTCAGCTAACCAAGGACACTCCTGGCAGCCACAAGACCAAACACCACTGTCCAGTCGTTTCCAAACTCGTCCTTGTCATACCTCAAAGCCCAAACCATTTTCCTTCCCTGAAACTACTGCTAATTGGTGCCTTGTTATCCTTTTCTCCCCTGGCAATTACAAGTTTACTTTAGCTACGGGGCACATTTCACTTTGGCCTGTAAATCCTGTTAGTTAACCCTTTCTCGGACGGGCTTAATGTTAGTTCTTTGGGAATCCAAACTTGAAATTATTAAAATTTTAGATCCTATGTCAATTAAAAGTTTTGCTAGTTATCTTTGACAGCCCACTGGGACATAAATAAAGAGAGCCGTCTGTGTTATCCCATTGATGAGCTTCCATCAGGGGGTTTATGAGATCAGGGAAAGTGTCTGGTGTTCTGGGGAGCCTGTCTTACTTGCTGGAGTAAGTACTTACTTATCTGCTGTCTGCATCAGCTTGGGATTGTCCTGCTGGTGCCAGTTCATCCCTCCCCATTTCTCGACGATGATTTACAGTGCTGTGCATTAAGTCTGCCCAGGTCGGGATGGGTCAAAGGTGGGCTTGGCTGCCCCGACCCTCCTGAGCGTGATGTTGTATGTTTTGTCTCATTTCATCCCTCTTTGCAATGAGGTACGATTTGAAGGCAGCAGGGGCTCCCCTTTGCAGTGGTCTCATGGCTGGGGGGTCCACACAGGCAGAGAGAGGGTAATTACCATGTGCACCCCTGTCGTTCACAGCCTGCAGGCAGGCTGCTTTTGTAACGGCAGTAGAAAGTTCGCTTCATGGTCTTATTGGCATAGCAGTGGCTCCCCTCTATCCCAAGGCTCTGTGCCCCTGCCCAATAAGCTACTCAGCGTGTAATAGAGTGTGGCTCAGCGTTAGGGGCTGCTCCCTCATTCAAGAACACTCCTGGTCCCCCAAAGCCATCTGCTTTGCCTTGCTCTAACATCATATGCTCTCCTCCAGTTAAGGAGGCACACCACAGATATTCAGTCTCGCTCTCACCAGGCTTCTGCCCATATTTTTTGTGCAGATCGGCCAATTGAAGGGGGTCCCATGTAATGGTCCTTGTGGTATTTCTCTGGTATTTGGTCTGGTATTTGGTCCTTGTGGTATTTCTGTGGTATTTCTCTGGACCCCCTTGAGGTCCAGCAGATAGCTGTTTTAATAATAGGGACTACCTTAAGTTCTGATTCATCTCATTCACTCTCATCCCCAAGTTCTTGGTTGGGGTTCTCCCAAATATCTCCATCCAAGTCTTCTGGGGGGACACAATTAGCTTACAAATTTTTAGATGATCTGGTGGGTTGGAGGGCCTGAATTATCATGAGTTTGAGTTTATCCTCTATCTTTCTTCATTTTTTGTTTTTCCTCCCCCATTTTTTCAGCAACTGATCTATTTGCAGAGATAACAGCATTTCTGGTCGCTTTCTTTGTTCACCCTCACCTTGTAACACTCTCATTTCCTGATCGTTACATTCCTTATACTGATATGCAGCTCCCAAACACGTTCCCAACATTTGCCATATTATTCCCTTCTCTTTACCATCTTTCCTTTTCCCTGCTGCAACGTTTAATTGTTTCTCCATCTTACTCCAATTATCCCGCTTTTCATGCACCCAATCATCCACAAATTTCGGTGAAGGGTTACCTTCGTGCTTCCATAAGTATTCGGTGATTGAGTCCGTCCCCCTGCAGAATACAGCAATTTTTGTCACAGGTGAATTATTAAGAGAAGTCACTGTTTTAAGGTTTACTAAAAGTTTTTATTAATTATTAAACGATGATCAAATGACATTTAATTGATGATTGAATGAAAATTAAATGATAATGAAGTGGTGATTAAGCAATAGTTGAATAGTAATTAAACAGTGATTTTACAATGATTTGACAATGATTGAAATAATAATTTAGATGATAATTGAGATGGAGATTAGACAATGGTTTACACAGTGATTTAGACAGTAGTCAAAAACTCTGCTCCTTAATATGATTCTAATATTTAAGCTATAGCTGGATATACAAATAAATGTTGGTAGCATACAGTATACATTTAGGCCTAATGTAAAATGTCACCTGCCTTGTTATAGATATCAGAAACAGAGTAAGGGGTCTCTCAGCCTTGACGAGTAACCTTGAGAAGTGTCCCTGCTCAAAGGGCAGATCATCGCCATGCAACCTGTTGCCGTACAGGAGAGCTCAGTGGGCTCGGGGAGGCTACAAATATTTATAGCACAAAGGGATGGACTCGTAGTCAAACCCTCCTTTGGTGTATGTGCAGGAGGGCAGCTGCAGCAGTTTTAGGTTTGTCTACTCCCAGCTCGGGCTGGTACTGTTCCTCCTGATCAGACGTGGCCGAGACTCCTTAGTGGCTGAGAAGATATGGCCTAGCACAGCTCTCACAGTTTGCACAGCAGGACTGATTTCAGTCAGGGCCACTTGTCGGTGATGCTTGAACCAAAGTGCTGTTCACTAATTCAGAGTGGGTGCATCCGTCACGGTGTCCTGAACCACTCTCCACTCTTATGTCCCTTTGCCTGCTGGCTCTGCACAGCCTCTCCTGGCATTGCAGAGTCCTCAGTAGCCCATGGGCTCCTCAGGTTCACCTTTTCCTCTGGAAGAACCTACCTTATGACATTACACATTTTATGAGGAGCCACTCACTGCCCACCCAGACTCATACGCTGTCCCTGGAGTTTCCCTGAGGCCTCCTGGCAGTTCCTGATTATCTCCAGGCCAGCATCTGCCATCATCCCCACCAGAGGTGTGACAGTGCCAGGCAGAGAAGTCAAAGACCAGTTGCTGTCTTCTCGGACATTTGCAACCAAGAAGGGAGCTCTCTATCCCACCTTCAGTCTCTAACATATCACGCTGAGACTCTTAGCTTGTCCCCCTGAATCTGTTGGAAACCCCAGAAGAGCAAG